>NC_063198.1:35011256-35021256 GCF_017589495.1 Alosa alosa
CCATCAAACACCATCACCCATCAAACACCATCACCACTGATTACTGCACCCATCTGCACACCATCAAAACACCATCACCCATCAACACCATCACCCACCCATCAAACACCATCACCACTGACACCCATCAAACACCACCACCCATCAAACACCATCACCCATCAAACACCATCACCCATCAAACACCATCACCCACCAAACACCACCACCCATCAAACACCATCAAACACCATCACCCATCAAACACCATCACCACTGATTACTGCACCCATCAAACACCATCACCACCCATCAAACACCACCACCCATCAAACACCATCACCATCTGCACCCATCAAACACCATCACCCATCAAACACCACCACCCATCAAACACCATCACCACTGATTACTGCACCCATCAAACACCATCACCACTGATTACTGCACCCATCAAACACCACCACCCACTACTGCACCCATCAAACACCACCACCACTGATTACCCATCAAACACCATCACCACTGATTACCCATCAAACACCACCACCCATCTGCACCCACCAAACACCACCACCACTGATTACTGAACCCACCTGCACCCATCTGCACCCATCAAACACCATCACCCATCAAACACCACCACCACTGATTACTGCACCCATCAAACACCACCACCCCTGCACCCACCTGCACCCATCAAACACCACCACCCACCTGCACCCATCAAACACCACCACCACTGATTACTGAACCCACCTGCACCACTCAATCAAACACCCATCACCTCAAACACCACCACCACTCGATTGCCACCAAACACCTGCACCCATCTGCACCCATCAAACACCACCCATCTGCACCCATCAAACACCATCACCACTGATTACCCACCCACCTGCACCCATCAAACACCATCACCCCTCAAACACCATCACCAACACCACACCACTGCACCCACCCCAAACACCATCAAACACCATCAAACACCATCACCATCAAACACTGCACCCACCTGCACCCATCAAACACCACCCATCAAACACCATCACCACTGATTACTGCACCCATCAAACACCATCAAACACCATCACCCATCAAACACCATCACCACCCATCAAACACCACCACCACTGATTACTGCACCCATCAAACACCATCACCACTGATTACTGCACCCATCAAACACCATCACCACTGATTACTGCACAAACCATCAAACACCATCACCCATCAAACACCATCACCACTGATTACTGCACCCATCAAACACCATCACCACTGATTACTGCACCCATCAAACACCACCACCACTGATTACTGCACCCATCAAACACCATCACCACTGATTACTCACCCATCAAACACCACCACCACTGATTACCACACCCACCAAACACCACCACCCACCTGCACCCATCAAACACCACCACCCATCTGCACCCACCAAACACCACCACCCATCAAACACCACCACCACTGCACCCACCTGCACCCATCAAACACCATCACCACTGATTACTGCACCCACCTGCACCCATCAAACACCACCACCCATCTGCACCCACCAAACACCACCACCACTGATTACTGAACCCACCTGCACCCATCAAACACCATCACCCCTCAAACACCATCACCACTGATTACTGCACCCAACTGCACCCACCAAACACCATCACCCATCAAACACCATCACCATTGATTACTGCACCCACCTGCACCCATCAAACACCATCACCCATCAAACACCATCACCACTGATTACTGCACCCATCAAACACCATCAAACACCATCACCCATCAAACACCACCACCCATCAAACACCACCACCTATCTGCACCCATCTGCACCCATCAAACACCATCACCACTGATTACTGCACCCATCAAACACCATCACCACTGATTACTGCACCCATCTGCACCCATCAAACACCATCACCACTGATTACTGCACCCATCAAACACCATCACCACTGATTACTGCACCCATCAAACACCACCACCACTGATTACCCATCAAACACCATCACCACTGATTGCCCATCAAACACCATCACCACTGATTACTGCACCCATCAAACACCATCACCACTGATTACTGCACCCATCAAACACCACCACCACTGATTACTGCACCCATCAAACACCATCACCACTGATTGCCCATCAAACACCACCACCACTGATTACCCATCAAACACCATCACCACTGATTGCCCATCAAACACCATCACCACTGATTACCCATCAAACACCACCACACTGCACCCATCAAACACCATCACCACTGATTACTGCACCCATCAAACACCATCAAACACCATCACCCATCAAACACCATCACCACTGATTACTGCACCCACCTCAAACCCATCAAACACCATCACCACTGATTGCCCATCAAACACCATCACCACTGATCACCCATCAAACACCATCAAACACCACCACCACACCATCTGCACCCATCAAACACCATCACCACTGATTGCACCCATCAAACACCATCACCACTGATTACTGCACCCATCAAACACCATCACCACTGATTATCACCCATCAAACACCATCACCACTGATTACTGCACCCATCAAACACCATCACCACTGATTACTGCACCCATCAAACACCACCACCTGCACCCATCAAACACCATCACCACTGATTACTGCACCCATCAAACACCATCACCACTGATTACCCATCAAACACCCACCACTGCTTACTGAACCCATCAAACACCATCACCACTGATTACTGCACCCATCAAACACCACCACTGCACCCATCAAACACCCATCTCACCCATCAAACACCATCACCACTGATTGCACCCATCAAACACCATCAAACACCATCACCCATCAAACACCACCAAACACCACCCACCAAACACCATCACCACCCATCAAACACCACCACCCATCAAACACCACACCTGCACCCATCAAACACCATCACCCATCAAACACCATCACCACTGATTACTGCACCCCTGCACCCCAAACACCATCAAACACCACTGATTACCCATCAAACACCATCACCACTGATTGCCCATCAAACACCATCACCACTGATTACCCATCAAACACCATCACCACTGCTTACTGAACCCATCAAACACCATCACCACTGATTACTGCACCCATCAAACACCATCACCACTGATTACTGCACCCATCTGCACCCATCAAACACCATCACCCATCAAACACCATCACCACTGATTACTGCACCCATCAAACACCATCACCACTGATTACTGCACCCATCAAACACCACCACCCATCAAACACCATCATCCATCAAACATCACCACCCATCAAACACCATCACCCATCAAACACCACCACCCATCACCCACCAAACACCACCACCCATCAAACACCACCACCACTGATTACTGCACCCACCTGCACCCATCAAACACCATCACCCCTCAAACACCATCACCACTGATTACTGCACCCACCTGCACCCATCTGCTCCCATCAAACACCACCACCCATCTGCACCCACCAAACACCACCACCACTGATTACTGAACCCACCTGCACCCATCTGCACCCATCAAACACCATCACCCCTCAAACACCATCACCACTGATTACTGCACCCACCTGCACCCACCAAACACCATCACCCATCAAACACCATCACCATTGATTACTGCACCCACCTGCACCCATCAAACACCATCACCCCTCAAACACCATCACCACTGATTACTGCACCCATCAAACACCATCAAACACCACCACCCATCAAACACCACCACCTATCTGCACCCATCAAACACCATCACCACTGATTACTGCACCCATCAAACACCATCACCACTGATTACTGCACCCATCTGCACCCATCAAACACCATCACCCATCAAACACCATCACCACTGATTACTGCACCCATCAAACACCATCACCACTGATTACTGCACCCATCAAACACCACCACCACTGATTACTGCACCCATCAAACACCACCACCACTGATTACTGCACCCATCAAACACCACCACCACTGATTACTGCACCCATCAAACACCATCACCACTGATTGCCCATCAAACACCACCACCACTGATTACCCATCAAACACCATCACCACTGATTGCCCATCAAACACCACCACCACTGATTACTGCACCCATCAAACACCATCACCACTGATTACTGCACCCATCAAACACCACCACCACTGATTGCCCATCAAACACCATCACCACTGATTGCCCATCAAACACCATCACCACTGATTACTGCACCCATCAAACACCACCACCACTGATTGCCCATCAAACACCATCACCACTGATTACCCATCAAACACCATCACCACTGATTACCCATCAAACACCACCACCACTGATTACTGCACCCATCTAACACCATCACCACTGATCACCCATCAAACACCATCACCACTGATTACAGCACCCATCAAACACCATCACCACTGATTACTGCACCCAACAAACACCACCACCACTGATTACCGCACCCATCAAACACCATTACCACTGATTACTGCACCCATCAAACACCATCACCACTGATTACCCATCAAACACCACCACCACTGACCATCTGCACCCATCAAACACCATCACCACTGATTACAAACACCATCACCCATCAAACACCATCACCACTGATTACTGCACCCATCAAACACCATCACCACTGATTGCCCATCAAACACCATCACCACTGATTGCCCATCAAACACCATCAAACACCATCAAACACCATCACCACTGATTGCCCATCAAACACCACCACCACTGATTACCCATCAAACACCATCACCACTGATTGCCCATAAAACTATAACCAATGTAACCTTCCACTATTTCCCCATATGTCTTTCCCATCTCCCAGGGTAGTCGGTGGAGGAGGGCCCCACCATCCAAGACATACAACATGTCTCCTGGCACATCATTATGAGGCACAGCCTTCCATATTGCTTTTGCCAGTTGGGGTTTGTTTGCAGGAAGAAACACAGTCCTTGTCTGAAAGAGTGCAGGTGGATACCCACATAGTTCATACTTTAAGGCTTCAGTCAACACGTCTTTCTGTGTAGCAGCAATCAAAAGTCTCTGAAACAAGAGCTGCGGATCAATATGGACAACTTCGTTATTCAGTTTAACTGTTGATTTTGAGTCCATGGTGACTGCTTTTGCTTCACGTGTCTCCCATCCATGTCCTCACCTGTCATAAGGTGTTCATATCGATCAAATGGATTAAATGACTCTAAAAAACTAAGGATTTTGATGGTGTCTGTAGTGTCTTTTACCTGTCTTGATGAAGAAAGGTCTTTGTGCTGTGCACTAGTTTCATAATTTACTCTAGTCATTTCTTGCATGGCAGCATTGATTTCAGATGTTGCAGGGTTAGAAAGAACCCACACCGCACGTTGAGTTTCAGTCATACCCCTTCCCCGTGTCAGTCCTCCAGTCGTTTTCATACTTCGCATGAAAGCTTGTTCGATTACAAGATCAGGGGAGAGTCCAGCCCAGTATTCATATTCGTTGGACGAACAACTTGCAGACCATCATCCTGAAATCTTTCATAAACTTGCAGATGTGTGTTTTCAAGTTGGTGCATTTTCTGAAGGTAAATGCTCAATGATTTAACATATAAGTTATGTCCTGAGGCGATCTGATGAATGCACGGACTAAATCAAGCATCTCCATGTACTGCAGCCATAGTGTTGCTGTTCGGTCATCAACCATGGCTTCTCTGCCTCTAATCTCTGGGCTATATCTTTAAGTTCACTAGCATTTGTTCTTGTTGTGGTGCCAGCCATAATACTGATTCTTTAGCTTGCCAATTAGAAGCTGGTCCATCTGAGTCTGTCTCCCTTTGTGTGTCCTCACTTTCACTAGCATCGCTACCATATTCTGTCAAGCCTTCAGCATGGTCTGTGGATTCTCCATCTGATTGGTCAGAAACTGGTTCATGTGCGGTTGTCTTTCTTCCCTCACAATCATCAGCAACAGTGCCATCTTTAGTCAACTCCTTTGAGTCTACAGCACAGCTTGCTGGGATGGGCAGTTTGACTTCAAAAGTTTTTGCTGCCAGTAGAGTGTTCAGTGCTCCATCAACCAGGAAATGACCTTCAAGCATTTTGGTCACTGCGTTTGGTGCATACACTAATTTGAGGATTTCTTCCAGGCCAGAGCCTGCCATCAAATGACCAATGGCACCAAGGAAACTCATGAGCACATAAAATCCACCAAGTCGGAGAACGATAGATTTCAATGGACTACCAGATGCTTCATTTTCTATAATTGTCATCACTTTCCACCATAGTGGTTGATCAAAGGTTAGAATTGGAGTGACCTGGTAGTGAGCCGCTTGATCGTTAATAAACTTGAGAGTCGAATAGATGCAAGTCAGATCTCCTGGATTCATGTCAATCATGGGTAGGAAGATGACTTCTGACTGACCAGGATGATTTTTTCCAGTGTTGAGCATTTGCATCATCCCAGACCATTCAGGCCTTGGGCATTTGCCAAGCAGCAAGGACAGTTTCCATAGTGTATCAGCGGCCATCTTTCTTTCGTCTCTATCACTAGCCGTCTCTCTGTCATCATCGGAGTGCTCCTCAACTTCTTGGTAGGTAAGGGTCTTGAGGCCCCCAGACTTTTGTACATATGGCACAATGTTGATGCGTCCAACCTTTTCCAGGTCTTTTGCTGAAATCTTGACAGGTGAAATCACTGATGCTCGTTCGATTCTGGGGGTTATGCATGCAATAATTCCCATGCCATGGAATGTTCCATGACCATCGATCGTCTGGGTGTTATGGTCAGCATTATCAGCAACATATTGAATGAAGTGCCCTGGTGTGAATCCATCGACCTTTGTTTTCTGTGCTACTGCGGCACTTTTTTCGTACTTCTGTACCTCTGAATATGAACAACTAAACTTTGATGCGATGTGGTGATGCATTTGTACCCCAACTCCAAGTTGAAGTGGTGGGAGTAGACATCTTGGTCTAGTCGCTTGCATTATGGCCTGACCGAGGTAACTAACATTGAGATCCTTTTTTTCCCCAATAAATAATGTATGCAGGAAGAGTTTCAGAGACTCTGGAACATAGAGCAGTGTTTTCATCACCGAAGACATTTTCAGACTGGTTGGATAGGTACCTTTTTCCTCCACAACAGACCTAATGTCAGATTTTTAAAGAGTTCTGCTGCAGCCATTATAAGATTCCGATCAGCCTGTTTGTCTGCCACAGCATCAGATTTGGGTCTTCCAACTTGATCAATTTTGCATCTTTTTGGGCCATTGCTGTCTTCATCATGAAAACACTCTGGTACTTGTTTTCCAGTCCTGAAATTGATGCTGCATACCTGATGGTATACTAGCCTGGGTGCCAATCCAAACTTACTCCCGTCCACAACATTTGAGGTCGGGAAAACATGACGAGCAATAGATTTTTTGATGACTCAAAAAATAGTATTTTCTAATGTATGGGATGATATAGAAACATAGCCACAGTCCCTTCTTTAATTTTGTCTTTTAGCTAATGTGTCAAGAATGAAACAATACATTTTTCATCCAATTTTCAGATTATGTGTTTTTATGGTACATTTGATGAATAAATGCCTAATTTGCATATATAAACATAAAATTAAAAAACTTGTAATACATGTTTTCTTTGGTATGATTTCACTAATCAACTGGAGATGTTTCATAGTGATAGCTATTCATTTAATTGTTTTCCCTATTACTTAAGAGTGTTGGGCACAACTTTGGCCTTTACTCTAAAAAAAAAAATATGTTCCACTCCATCTTCGGCGGAGGACTTTTAGTATATGATTCAGGAGGGTATTAGGACCAATAAAAACTATGAGGCATTTCTGTTGCAAATTTTTTGTCTTTTTGGGCTAGATTGACTGGCCTATTACACAGGTGTGAGAGATCAGGTTACATAACACACAAGTATGGGGTATAAGTATATGGGGGTATTAGTATATGGGCTATAAATATATGGGGGTATAAGTATATGGGGGTATTAGTATATGGGGGTATTAGTACATGGGTTATATGGGGGTATTAGTATATGGGGTATAAGTCGACAGATGTTTGGGTATAGAGGTCTATAAGTAAATGGTATGGCTCTCCACATAGTTTATGTGTTGACGGATGATGAGCTTAGAGGTCTATAAGTAAACAGTAAACAGTATAAGTGTAAGTAAACGGTATACAGTCTGACTCTCTACATAGTTTGATGTTTGAGTGTAGAGGTCTATAAGTAAACAGTATGAAAACTATAAGTAAACAGTATATAAGTAAATAGTATATAAGTAAACATATAAGTAAACAGTATGGCTCTCTGGTTCTCTACATAGTTTTTCCCCAAGACAGCACCCCCTGATGGGCAGACAGAACTGACGCTGTGTGGTTGGGGATTCCAGTCCCCACCCCGTCCCGCTATCAGCGCTAAAACTCACGAGGTGCGTCTTGGGGAGACGCCATGCCACGTACAGCCCAAGGACAGCAGCAGCACACGGTGAGTCATAGCCAACTGACCAGTAACACACCGTCTAAAGACAGATTAGCATCTCACTGGGTAGCAGTCTAAGAAAGATTAGCATCTCACTGGGTAGCAGTCTAAAGACAGATTAGCATCTCACTGGGTAGCAGTCTAAGAGAGATTGGCATCTCACTGGGTAGCAGTCTAAGAGAGATTAGCATCTCACTGAGTAGCAGTTTTAAAGGAATTATCCGGAGTAAAATGCACTTTAGATCAATTTACGGATGATTGGGAGTACATACGTTGAGTTAACATCAAAATCATGTCGACCGGATGTGTTTTGAGAAAGTTCGATTTTACCGTTTTAGTCAAATCTCGTTATGGAAGTGAGAAGGCATATTATTTACGCTACAAAAAACGCTATTTTTATACCTCTTCTACAGTTCCAAACAACATTACACTTGCGTGGTAGTGAGTAGAGGGTCCCTAGTAGAGTAGGCTCTGGAAATTCACAATTTAAATCGCCCGTTTAAAAAAAAAAAACATGGTCAGTCCATACAACTTCATTTCAATTTAAAAAAAAAAAACTGGACTATGTTTTTGTTTTTTTACGGCAAGCGAAATTATGAATTTCAGAGCACACTTGGTAATCGACTCTCACGGACTTTCCCTAAAGATGGCAGCAAAGATGGCAACATTTCGGAAAGGTACTGGCTTGATGAAATTCATTCTGGACTTTCTCTATCCGACCACATTTAAGACCTGGGATGCCGGTTTGGCTTTAGGGACCCTCTACTCACTTTGCGTAAGTGTAATGTTGTTTGGAACTGTAGAAGAGGTATAAAAATAGCGTTTTGTGGCCGAAATAATATGCCCTTCTCCTTCCACGCTACGGTGATTTGACTAAAACGGGAACTTTCTCAAACACATCGGAATGACATGATTTTGATGTCAACTCAACGTATGTACTCCCAATCATCCGTAGAAATTGATCTAAAATACATTTTCTCGGATAATTCCTTTAGAAGATTAGCATCTCACTGGTAGCAGTCTAAGAGATTGCATCTCCTGGGTAGCAGTTTTAGAGACCAGCATCTCACTGGGTAGCAGTCTAAGAGAAATTAGCACCTCCCTGGGTAGCAGTTTTAAGAGACCAGCATCTCACTGGGTAGCAGTCTAAAGAGAGATTAGCATCTCCCTGGGTAGCAGTTTAAGGGGCTGTGCACCGCCGGCGGTTTTGTGAAACGGTGAGTTTTACCTGATAGTTGATTCGCCTTGCATGTACGGCGCCCGACGGTTTAGGAGACTGAAACCGATAGCTTTGAAACCGGCTTCGAAGTGGGAACTTTTGAAACCATGACTAACTTTTAGCCGTGTGTGGTGGATTTCTATGACTTAAAAGGATGCATGTATGTTTTTTATAAGCTTTGATATTACTGCAATTATTATGAGACTTCAAGGCCTGTACACATCTTAAGCAGACCAGACCAGGTGTCAAGAGTGGGGTGAATAAGT
>NC_063198.1:35026256-35041256 GCF_017589495.1 Alosa alosa
CAACAGTTCAGGCCAGATCCTGACAATACGGTCAGATTGTGCTCTCTCTCACACACACAGGGCTCTATCTTGCACACCAGCGCAATTGACTTTGTATACTCGCGCTTTTGTCTTTCCTATTTTGCAGTCAGCGCATATTACCAAATTTCCCTCACGGGATCAAAAGAGTATATATATTTATACTTATACTATTGGAATTTTCCCCTCCACAGGTACATAAAGCCCAACGGGGGCGTTTCATAAAAGAGGGGGTGTTCACGCTAAAACGGTCCCTGTTGATATTTTTGCAGTTTCAGAAAACAATTCCGCCACAGACCAGGAACCTCCTGGTCTAAAGTCATTGGCGCAAGTTCAGATGCTATTATAAGGGCGCATGCATGGCCACAGGCCTGCAGGAATGAATGCTATGCACACCGATCTACAGACAGCCTGTGCACAGACGGAAACATTCAAAGCCTTGATAATATTTGTCCGTTTCCCGGTTTTGTTTGTGTATTGGTCAACTAAAAGTTTAGTAGCCTATATAGTACATCTACATGCAATATCTTTACAACAACAACGTCTAATTACGACCTATTAATTTGGACAACTTTATACAGCCCTATAAAGGCTAAAGTTACCTTTAGTTTTGTTCCAATGTACCGTTGTGTATGGCTTTAAACATTGTGTGCACTTTAACATCAGCCTATAAGCATTATTCCAGCTGGGCGCTAAGGTTTTGACAAGCACCACAATTTTGCCTGCCACCTTGTTGTAGCCCATCTGAAATAACTCAAACTTTTCCATGTTCCCTCCATCCTTTCGTTGTTTTCAAAAAACGTTTTATATCCATGATGGCCTTGAAGGCTTGAGTTTGTGAACCGGCTTAAATAAGCTTATTATGTGCTGTTAACCAGCAACCATAGACAGTAAAAAGAAAGCAGCATGTAGCCTTGGCTACAATTTCTGTATTTGCTGCGTCCATTCATTGTTATTCTCTCCTGCTCAAACAAAAGTTGTGAGTGCATTAAGTTGATGATAACGTGTTTACAAACTCTACTTTACAGAAAATATTGTAAATAGCCTATTGTCATGCAGTTAATGGGATACTGTGCAGAGTTGGAAAGGTCAACTTAGAAACTGTTTCTGTTGCCTGATGGCAAGGTACAGCCGTAGCTTACACCTGCAGGAGCGCTTGCTTACGCTCGTGTTGGCGCAATGCACTTTGCTCTTCTCATCTATCTTGACGCAGTTCCCATTTCTCCAAACCATACATAATTACAAGGACAAATATAGCTGCAAGCAGCAATGAGGGGCCAAGCAGAAGGTTCAGCGGGCCAGATTTGCCATGTAAGTAAATGCCGTTGCATCAGACATATAGCCTTAACCCTAAGAGCGTGGGTTTTATTTAAACCAACGTACTCCACTGGGTGAGTTTTTGGGCTGCGTCACTAGCGTTCTACACTGACATTCTATAGTCATTATTAGGTGGCCTACAATCTATGCAGTGTTAGCATGGCCTGGGGCCTCATGTACAAAGACTTGTGTGGATTTCATACTAAAACATTGGGCGTGCGTGCAAACCTGAAAAAGTAAAGCGTCGCGACAACAAAAATCCTGATGTATGAAAACTGTAAATGCGCAGCATTCCACGCAGCTTTTCTTTGTACATCCCAATTAACGTGAAATTAAGCCGCACATGCACGAATTACACTCCACCCCTCTCCTCCCTCAATCACACTCATTTTAATATGCTAACTAGAAGGCCACTCGAGAGCGCAGACCTCCGCAAAGACAAAATGGCCTATCCCGCAATATTAATAACAATGAAAACTAGTTTGTGGATCCATACTCGAACCTGCTCCAAAGTTTAATAATTAAAATCATCAAATTAATAATAAAAAAAGTGCGGATGCGAGATAGAAGTGTTTATCCGACGAAATGGCAAGAATCTTACGTCTTTATCATCTGTAATTAATAACAAACAAAAAACAGTAGTGGCAGAGCGTAGCACTAGCAGTGGCAGCTATAGGGTCAGAGACTGTGGCAGAATTATTGGTCTGTCTGCAAGTAGGTGACAGGGTTCGCATAACTGGGTTTGATGCATTTGAACCATTACAACACAACTGCATTAATAAAAAAAAAACATTAAATGAATCGTGTCCAAGTAGGCTACCACGCATCGCGCACTCGAGGTGGAATAAACAAAGTCGATCCAGGCCACATCGCCACAACATTACGATTTCTGGATCATATCCCTATATTTGCACACAAGTGTGACAACAATAATGCGAATGCTTACTCGAGGAAAGTCAAAGTATCCTATGCAGTCAATCACACTAAGGGAAATAGCTTATATCCGCGCTTATTAGGCAGCCTATCTATTCACATGCATGATCCTGTCCCATATGTATTTCTTTCAAATGAAAACTATCGGATATATGAAGGGAAAACACTCGGCACATTTTAAGGCATGGGCAAATGCGTGAAGCCGACCCCATTTGTTTTGTGGAAAGCTCTTCAAAATCTGAAATGTTTGATAAGCCAGTCATCAACAATCGTAACCAAATATAAGCCTCTGTGTGTAGACTATAGGTTTCACATTCCCTTTAATTCTGATCCTCTAATAAGTCTACAGTTGTCATTAGATAGGTTGTTGCATAACTTAGTAGAATTTGCGCATGTTGTATGTCCATTTAAATATAGACACAAAGGCCTACTTTCGTATTTTTAATAACCCACGTTTCACAATATACTGTGCAAATAAAGGCCCTAGACTCGCGATCAACTAATGTTGTTGCTGCATTGCCTCTAAGTGTCGCCAACTGATGATACACATTGAAATGTGCGTAGGCCTACGCCAGACATGAAGTTTGCGTGGAGGACCTCACATTCTCACGTTCAAGTCAGCCTTCGCATCATCGGACGTGAGCTGAGAAGTGACGACGCAGCATTTTTGCGTAGCAAGCTTTGTACATGAGGCCCCTGGTCTGTTTTATTTCACGTGAATATTGCAAAGTACCACACACACACACATGCTTTCATCATGTGATCACATGTGTTGCATGCATGCACCTGATTACGCAAATTAAGTCGCGCTGACAATGTGTTACAATTGTCACGAGGATAACAGGACACGCGAATATCTCTGCTCTTACCTCAGACGGATGTTCAATGTCCACATCAGAGTCGTCATTAGATGTAAAAATAACCCTGATCTCTTCATCAGTAAGCTGACGCCTTTTCAAATGTGCCATGACTAATATTATTGATGAAATTGTATGGCGCCTGTAAATACTAACGATGAATGAGCGATGAACGATGAATGAACTTCGAGATGCGGTTGCTGTAATGTTTTGCATTTGACGGACTAGATGGATGAACTGCTATTGCCAAATAAAGCTGTGATTATAATGGGACAAGATAAAGATGTATGCGCATTTCTTGTGCGAAGTTTTAATGTCATGAATGTAGCAAACTATGTTTCCTGAGCCGTATGCGTTACTGAAAGCTACATAGCTCGTGGAATGAGCGATGTTTGTTTCCAGGATTTCATGGGTCATTTTGATTTTCATCTTATCAGTGGCCATGAGATTTGACTAAACACTGAATAACATCATCATTCAATTCAGAAAAATCACTAATTTTGCTTGTTTTATTGTGCTTGGTGTAATGACTGACATTCAGAAATATGGCAATAAATGGCAGTGAAGTTAGCAACATTTGTAGCCTCCTGTAAATAAACGTCTTTCCCAATACTTGCCACTTCGTGGATTTTGTCATGTATAGCCCAACCACACAATCATAATATAAACTAGATCTGCAAAATGTGGCATAACAAAATGGTAGTGGCAAAGTGATTTGCGAGTGACCATCTTTGACTTTGAGAATGTACAATGTCAGCCCATGTTAGCCAACCAGTGGTAGCCCATTGTTAAGCAGCAATTAGAATACTTATGTAGCAACATTCCAAACACAAAAGTGTGACGGATGCGCTTTTACGGATAGTTAACGGCCGTCACACACCAGTGTGACGGATACGTTCTTAGGGGTTAAAGCAGTCACAGCAAGTTCCATGCCATACAACCCAAGATTGGCTGAGTTACAAGGTCAAGTTTCACATCAAAACATAACTGATTTTGTGGGGCTGAACCAGGGCTGAGTGTCACCGCCCCCTCCCCAGCCAGCCCACCGCCGCGAACCCGCTTCTGCCCATCCCACCCGTCCCACCCTTGCACGCTACACATTAGAATGAACTAGATGGAACTTGCTGTCATCAGTTTCACATCAAAAATAAAAGATTGACTGAGATATGATCACACTTGCTGTGATTTAAACATAGAGGTCAACAATTGACATCATAGGGTGTGTTGAACTTCGGCTTGGCCCAAGGATTCCAATGATACCTCATTTTGCCATTGGTCAACAGGTCAAAAGTTACGATCTGTAAACACAAGTCCAACTTTGGCCTGTTGGTGGCGCTAGAGCGCTTGAGGTGCCGGCATGAAACTTGGTGAAATTAATTATTGGACTGTCCCCAATTAGTGTGCAAAATTGTATAACTTTATACCAGACGGTTCTATGGGCTGCCATTGACTTCCATTGCAAAATAATGCGCATCAGCAACTACTGGCCAAAATGCATTTTTGTCAATTACGGTGCCCCCTAGGGGTCAAATGTCACCAAATTTCTTGAGCGTCCTCCCGATGGGGTCTGAGGTACATGTACTAAATTTGGTTTTGATACATGAAAGCGTTGCTGAGATATGAAATCACTTCCTGTTTGGCGGCTTCGCCGCAAATTTCGTTTGGCTGGTACAGGTCAATGCTTCTGTCAATTGTTCCAGAAAGCAATGCACTCATCAGGCATGGTCTGAAGATGGTCTCTGCCAATTTTGGTGAAGAACAGATGAAATTTGTGACCTGCGAAAACTTGTACGTGTTTTTGATTAAATCCAATATGGCGGCCGAATCAATTACGATGACATCACAAGTTGGTTTGGTCTGCCTAAGGACCTCCAACAGTATTACCAGACACCACTAGTGCGTTTTAATTCTAAGCACAACTGCAGCTACAGGCAAAAAAGCATGTTTCTTAATTACAGCGCCCCCTAGAGGTCAAAGGTCACCAAATTTCTTGAGCTTCCCCCTGATGGGGTCATGAGTCCTTATACTGAGTTTAGTTATGATAGATGAATGGGTTGCTGAGATATGAGCTCACTTCCTGTTTGGCGGCTTAGCGCAAATTTTGATGGATATTACGGGTGAACAGTTATAGTTCGAAGATGAAAATCGATAACTTTTGTGCGGCTTGGTCTGAAGGTGTTATGTGCTAAGTTTCGTGAAAATCGGACAAACTATGTGAGGCGTGAAACTTTAAAAGGTTTTTGACAAAATCCAAAATGGCGGAAAATCCATCATGGCGGAAATTGACGTCATAGGGTGCGTTGAACTCGGCTTGGTCCAAGGATTCCAAAGGATTGCCATTTTTGGCAATTGGGCATACGAGTCAAAAGTTACGCGGTGAACGAACGTCCAACTTTGGCCTGTTGGTGGCGCTAGAGCGCTGGAGGTGCCGGCATGAAACTTGGTGCAATTAATTATTGGCCTGTCCCCAATCAGTGTACCAAATTTCACAACTTTTCACCAGTCGGTTCTATAGGCTGCCATAGACTTCAATGGCGGAAGCGTAATAATAATAGGGAAGAAAAGATAGAATCACTAAGGGTTGCCCTGCAGCTTCGCTGCTTGGCCCCCAAATATTGCTACACGAGGGAAATCAGTGTGGTGTTCGATGTGAAAAAATAGGTTTAAATCTAGCGTACAAATTTCCACGAATCAAGGATGTGTTGATGACATAAATTAGGAAATATTAGAAGACTTAATGAGACGTGATGTTGAACTGCATGCCAATGCCATTTAACCCAAATGCCCCAGCAGCAGCACGGGAAAGGAGAGCTTATTTGACAGATCTGTATTGTCTATAGTGAGGTAATGTTAGATTACATTGCAAAAATATAACCTTGTGATTCAGTGAGAGTGATCCCAAAACATCGGAAAGTGACATTTCTGTATTACAGGGGTGGCCAACCTGCGGCTCTTTGCCTCCTCTCGTGCGGCTCACGGCTGCTCAACTGATGTTCTCATTTCTCCTTGGATTTATAGTTTTTTATTTTTTGAAATAGCCTATATTTCTGGTAAATGAAAATGCTTTTCATAAGTTGATAGTATTGGCAATAGTTAGGCTGCAATGTTTAAATTAAAATAATTTTATTGTCATGTTATGGATAGAAGTCTAGCCCAATAGGAAGCAGAAACGTTTGTTTCTTTAGCCAGGTGTAATGCTACTGTTGCAATCAGGAAAACCCTGATGCTAAGAGTAAATAGAAAGAGGAACACGGACATTCAAAAGGCGGATTAATCTTTTTTGTAGGCTAGCATAACCCTTCTGGTTGATATGTCAACATAACCAAAATAAAACCGTAAAAAAACTGTTAGTTTGGTACTTGGTATGCCAGACTTAACTGATGCATAAAAGCTTCAAACCTGAACATTTCCCAAAGGCACTGACCTTTGCAAGTACAAGGTAAAGGTATGATACATAGACGTCAGTCAGAGAAGCAGACACTCGACGGAACATTTGACGGTCACATTGACAGCATATCAGTTGTTACATCAGAGCATTTCTCATGGTAATAAGTCAGTCAGTGAGGGGGAATGTGTGATGTGTGTCAGATATCTTTGTTGCTTGCTACTCATTCCTGAAAACGATCATTTGTAGCATCTGCCAAGTGTCTCATTTTAAATGAAGAAGAAGATGATTTAAATTGTAGGGCTACGTCGCTGTTGTGGTGTGGGCATCTTTTTTTGTTGTGCGGCTCTTTTGAGTTGTGTTGACATTTTTTTTGGCTCTTCATGCTGGACTGGTTGGCCACCCTGCTGTATTACATTTTGTCAAGAGGAAAAATCAATAGCAAACTGTTTCCAACTGACTATAGCGCTGTGAACTGTTCCTGGCTGCGCGCCTGGCAAATCCGCCATCATAATAGCAATCCGCTATGGAACAAGCGTGCCTGTTGTTAAAGGGAATGTGAGATGCTCTGATTGGTTTATTGCACGTTACGCCCAAACCCATGAGTAATGTAGCTACTCCAGACCACCCCATTTTAGATTTAAGGCGGGCTTAACAGTCATTAACCCGCCGGTAAAATAGAAACAGCGCCCAAGATCCGCCCACAAAGCAATTTGCACAAAGTCAATTGCGCTAAAGTGCAAGATAGAGCCCACAATGTGTGTGTTTGTGTGTGTGTGTGTGATATGTGTGTGTTTGTGTGTGTGTGTGTCAGGCTCTGCTTTCTCTCACACATAGAGTTTGTGTTTGTGCGTGAGTGATATGTGTGTGTGATATGCGTGTGTGTGATGTGTGTGTGTGTGTGTGTGTGTGTGTGTGTGTGTGTGATATGCGTGTGTGTGATGTGTGAGTGTGATATGTGTGTGTGATATGTGTGTGAGATATGTGTGTGTGTGTGTGATATGCGTGTGTGTTATATGTGTGTGTGTGTGATATGTGTGTCAGACTCTGCTTTCTCTCACACATTGCAGTGTGTTTGCGGTTGGGGAGAACGTGTGGTCCATCGTGTGTGTGTGTTTGCAGTGTGTTTGCGGTTGGGGAGAACGTGTGGTCCATCGTGTGTGTGTGTTTGCAGTGTGTTTGCGGTTGGGGAGAATGTGTGGTCCATCGTGTGTGTGTGTTTGCAGTGTGTTTGCGGTTGGGGAGAATGTGTGGTCCATCGTGTGTGTGTGTGTGTTTGCAGTGTGTTTGCGGTTGGGGAGAACGTGTGGTCCATCGTGTGTGTGTGTGTGTGTGTGTTTGCAGTGTGTTTGCGGTTGGGGAGAACGTGTGGTCCATCGTGTGTGTGTCCCAGCCGGTCAGTGAGGTGCGGGACGTGGTCCTGCGCGTCTACATCGATAAGTCGCACGTCCAGACCACCAAGATCTTTCGCTACAAGGAGACGCCCCAGATCACCGACGTCCGACCGGACTGCAGCTTCGATCGGTAAGACTGACCGTGTCCCGTCTGGAGACCTGTGTGTGTGATATGTGTGTGTGTGATATGTGTGTGTGTGTGATATGTGTGTGTGTGTGTGATATGTGTGTGTGATGTGTGTGTGTGATGTATGTGTGATATGTGTGTGTGAGATGTTAGATGTGTATGTGTGTGATATGTGTGTGTGATGTATGTGTGATATGTGTGTGTGATATGTGTGTGTGTGAGATATGTGTGTGAGATGTGTATGTGATGTGTGTGTGAGATGTGTGCGTGATATGTGTATGTGAGATGTGTGTGGGATGTGTGTGTGATATGTGTGTGTGTGTGATATGTGTGTGTGTGTGTGATATGTGTGTGTGTGTGTGATGTGTGTGTGTGTGATATGAGTGTGTGAGATGTGTGTGAGATGTGTTTGTGAGTGTAAACCAGAGTGGTGTCAGTGTGTGATGTTGTTCATGTGTGATGTTGTTTATGTGATGTTGTTTATGTGTGATGTTGTTTGTGTTGTTTATGTGTGGTGGTGTTCATGTGTGATGTTGTTTATGTGTGGGGATATTCGGTGATGTGCATGTGTGATGTTGGTTTATGTGTGATGTTGTTTATGTGTGATGGTTGTTTATGTGTGATGTTGTTTATGTGTGGTGATATTCGGTGATGTGCATGTGTGATGTTGTTTATGTGTGATGTTGTTTATGTGTGGGGATATTCGGTGATGTTGTTCATGTGTGATGTTGTTTATGTGTAAGTGTGTGTGTATGTGTGATGTTGTTTATGTGAGGCGATATTCGGTGATGTGCATGTGTGATGTTGTTTATGTGTGGTGATATTCGGTGATGTGCATGTGTGATGTTGTTTATGTGTGATGTTGTTTATGTGTGGGGATATTCGGTGATGTTGTTCATGTGTGATGTTGTTTATGTGTGAGTGTGTGTGTGTATGTGTGATGTTGTTTATGTGATATTATTTGATGTGCATGTGTGATGTTGTTTATGTGTGGTGATATTCGGTGATGTGCATGTGTGATGTTGTTTATGTGTGATGTTGTTTATGTGTGGGGATATTCGGTGATGTTGTTCATGTGTGATGTTGTTTATGTGTGGTGATGTTCAATGATGTTTATGTGTGAGTGTGTGTGTATGTGTGATGTTGTTTATGTGTGGGGATATTCGGTGATGTTGTTCATGTGTGATGTTGTTTATGTGTGGTGATGTTCAATGATGTTTATGTGTGAGTGTGTGTGTATGTGTGATGTTGTTTATGTGAGGTGATATTCGGTGATGTGCATGTGTGATGTTGTTTATGTGTGGTGATATTCTGTGATGTTCATGTGTGATGGTTGTTTTCATCATCAGTGGTTCCAGAATCACTATTGAAGGACAAAATCTGGACTCTGTGTACCGCACCATCATCCACTTCAAGCCCAACGAGATCCACCTGAAGCCAGTTTCCATAGTAAGACTTCAATCACCTGTCTCACCTGAGCCCAGTTTCCATTCTTTCACACAAGCCTACGTCACAGACCACTTGGAGGTGCAGAGTTTTGGTTGATTTGACCATCAGTTAACTTTAAAACAGGCTTACTTTGGATAGACAATAGCAATATATCATAGGAGTAATTAACGTCAAAAAATCTAGACTGGAGTAACTCAACATTTGGCACCTCCGACATATTTAAGCAATAAGCCCCGAGAGGTCGTAGGTTACACTAAATTTACAACAGCTAAGGGCCGTTAGGCACGGCGTGCTAGAGGAGTTGTTAGGCACGACGTGCTAGCGGAGTGCCTAAAACGCCCCTTAGCTGTTGTAAATTCAGTGTAACCTATGGACACGAGTGGCTTATTGCTTTTCTAAAACTGTTACTACATATCTGGCAAGATTTAATAAAATAAAGGCACAGCAACGAGAAATGTATGATTTATTCATAGATAATCATTCTTTCACCAAGAAATATATTTCTTCTATCTGAATGGTTGCCAAGCAACGTTGAGACGCAGCTACTTAAACTTTTGTATAAAGTTATGGTAGCGTAGTAATATAGAATAAAATGCGGTTAAGGTGTATGTTTATGCTGCATTTTACAACGGCATCGAATGTGATTCAGCCAATCACAATCAAGGACCGGAACTATCAGTTTTATGTAGCCTTCACATGCTATGGAAAAGATGATATTTTCTATTTGTGAACTGGTATTTACCAGTGTGTTGTGTTCAAGAGCTTTTGTTGTCGTACTGTAGGGAAATGAAAGATGGACTCACAGATCCGGACCTGTTATTTGGGTAAAACAATTTTAGATTGCTTAATTCATCTGCTACAGCAAGAAGATGATTTATCCAAACTCAAACGGTAAATAATATGCTGTATATTTTCTAGATCATGAAGTTAATAGAGCTACTAGAGCTAGTATTTCTGTTTTAGCTGCATCGCTAGGTATACCCTTAGCATAGCTGCATACGCCAGGTCTACCCTTATGTGAAGCATAGCTGCATACGCTAGGTCTACCCTGATGTGAATCATGGCTGCATAGGCTAGGTCTACCCTGATGTGAAGCATAGCTGCGTGCATACGCTAGGTCTACCCTGATGTGAAGAATAGCTGCATACGCTAGGTCTACCCTTATGTGAAACATAGCTGCATAATCTAGGTCTACCCTGATGTGAAGCATAGCTGCATACGCTAGGTCTACCCTTAGCATAGCTGCATACGCTAGGTCTACCCTTAGCATAGCTGCATACGCTAGGTCTACCCTGATGTGATGCATAGTTGCATACGCTAGCTAGGTCCACCCTTATGTGAAACATAGCTACATACGCTAGGTCTACCCTTATGTGAAGCATAGCTGCATACGCTAGGTCTACCCTGATGTGAAGCATAGCTGCATACGCTAGGTCTACCCTTAGCATAGCTGCATACGCTAGGTCTACCCTGATGTAAAGCATAGCTGCATTCGCTTAGGTCTACCCTTAGCATAGCTGCATACGCTAGGTCTACCCTGATGTAAAGCATAGCTGCATACCCTAGCTAGGTCTACCCTTAGCATAGCTGCATACGCTAGGTCTACCCTGATGTGAAGTAGGGGTGTAGCGGTTCATGTAGCTCGTATTGAACCGAAACGGGTATCTGAGGCGTCACGGTTCGGTGCATGAATTTACACGGAGAATACACGGTAAAAAAACATAAAACTCGTGTCGCATAATTAATGTCATGCGCGTTAATTACTGTTAAGTGAGAGTGAGTTCACGGGAGTTCTTTAGCGACACCTAACGCTAATCTGTAGCCTCGCCTTAGCTCTGAAGCTCTGATTAGCGCCCTATGTTTTTTTTCAGGTGTCAGGTCGCTGGTCGAAGTCAGTCAGTCAGAGATAGTAGCACTAAGGTGGCGACACACATTAGAGGATCCGCTGGTCTCTTCAGCAAGTTTGAGAACTTCAGTTACAGTAGTAAGAAAAAAGAGAGAGTGGTGGATAAAAACTGTGTGTGGCGTTGTTCAGCAGTTGTTGGGTATGTGAGTGGAATGCTACACATGTTGAAGCAATCACCTAGATGATGTAGGCTACCAATCACGAAATGAGAAAAAAAAAACTTCCCCGCGCTTCACCAGCCTTTGGATACACATACAAATAGAGCCAAAACCTATGGCTTAAATTAAATGATTTCAGTAATGACAGAAAGCCATGTAAATCGCGTGGTAATTACCTTTATGTTGGGGTAACTTGTAACTTCTCACATGAGGAGCTGGTATGTTAAGTGCATAGACAGTAAGTGTCATAACGCTAACCAGGCTAATAAACAACATGCTACGGTGAGTTAACGTCGAAGGGCAAAGTTATGTGACTTCTAGTTGTAGTCTGTTTATGAAATGAAAGGAGCAATTTCGTTTTTTAAAAGAATGCAAAATAGTGTGATATTTTCACAGTTAGTAGGCTAGATTATTACTCTACACACACTGAAAATATTGAGGCAAATTCTAGACCCTTCCATATACAACTAAAAACACAGATGTTGAAGGTCTTGCTTAAGTGGATTTTTAAAATCATTATTCTATGTAATTTGCACTTTCAGAAATAAGAGATGCTTTAGGCCTATTTTAAGTTTTATAGCTGATTGTCTTATTTTGTTTACAACTTACAGATGGAGTCTGGGTACTTATTTTACTGTTTACCCTACATCTTACACACTTCAGGCTGTTGCAGATAGCTCAGGGAAGAGACTGTATGACACTAGGTGGTACAGCCTGATACATGCACAATAAAAAAAAAAAATTGCTTTCTGCATTTTTGGTTTTGCTTTTCCCTCCATTGTACCGAACTCGTACCGAACCGTGATGTCCGAACCGAGGTATGAACCGAACCGTGACTTCTGTGTACCGTTACACCCCTAATGTGAAGCATAGCTGCATACGCTAGCTAGGTCTACCCTTAGCATAGCTGCATACGCTAGGTCTACCCTTAGCATAGCTGCATACGCTAGCTAGGTCTACCCTTATGTGAAGCATAGCTGCATACGCTAGGTCTACCCTTAGCATAGCTGCATACGCTAGGTCTACCCTGATGTGAAGCATAGCTACTAGGCTAATCATTTTGAAAAGTTCCAAGGATATCTCATCTCAGCAACTCGTGCATCAAAATATTCTACGAGCTGCCCAGTAAAAAATACCACATGACGGGGTGTTCATGTGCATTTTCCACGTCGGCTTTTGGTATACCATAATTACCATAGCATGTGAAGGCATGCCTAAAGTCTAAAGACATTATAGCTTGTTGTAGTTACCAAAATGATAGCCAAGGAGCCAGAAGAGAACACACATGGATGGCTATTAAAACGGTGCCCTCATTATACAAATGAACATGCTAAAATACTTTTATAACCCTTGAGCCAGCTCCTTACTATGTGATCTCCATGGTGATGCAACGTTTGTTTGCACCTCCAACAGCATGGCGTACCCTCAAATGCCCTCAAATGCCCACAAATATCCACAAATACCCTCAAATGCCCTGAAACGCCCACAAATGCCCTCAAATACCCACAAATACCCTCAAATGCCCTGAAACGCCCTCAAATACCCACAAATGCCCTCAAACGCCCTTAAACGCCCACAAATGCCCAAAAACGCCCATAAATGCCCACAAATGCCTGTATGTTTGTGTGAAAGAATAGTAACACTTTCCATAGTAATGCCTTAATCATTTATCTCACCTGAACCCAGTTTCCATAGTAACACCTAAATCATCTACCTCAGTTGAAGTCAGTTTCCATAGTAACAGCTCAATAACCTACTTCACCACAGGTGGATTGTGTGTGTGTGTGTGTGTGTGTATGTGTGTGATATGTGAAGCATAGCTGCATACGCTAGGTCTACCCTTATGTGAAGCATAGCTGCATACGCTAGGTCTACCCTTAGCATAGCTGCATACGCTAGGTCTACTCTGATGTGAAGCATAGTTGCATACGCTAGCTAGGTCTACCCTTAGCATAGCTGCATACGCTAGGTCTACCCTTATGTGAAGCATAGCTGCATACGCTAGGTCTATCCTGATGTGAAGCATAGCTGCATACGCTAGCTAGGTCTACCCTTAGCATAGCTGCATACGCTAGGTCTACCCTTATGTGAAGCATAGCTGCATACGCTAGCTAGGTCTACCCTGATGTGAAGCATAGCTGCATATGCTAGGTCTACCCTTAGCAGAGCTGCATACGCTAGGTCTACCCTGATGTGAAGCATAGCTGCATACGCTAGATAGGTCCAGCTCAACAGTAGTAACAGCTATAGTAACATCTCAATAACCTACTTCACCACAGGTGGATTGTGTGTGTGTGTGTGTGTGTGTGTGTGTGTGTGTGCAGTGATAGCATAGTGGCTAAGGAGCTGGGCTAGCATACAGTAGCCTGTAAAGTTGTTGGTTCAATCCCCACCTTCCACCGTTGTGCCCTTGAGCACTTAACCCTGAGTTGCTCCGGCAACGATGGCCCTTGAGCACTTAACCCTGAGTTGCTCCGGCAATGATGGCCCTTGAGCATTTCAACTTAAGTGGTGGGGTGTGTATATTGGGATACTTTGGATAAAAGCGTCTGCTGAACAAAAAAATGTATATGTAAATGTGTGTGTGCATGTGTGTGTGTGTGTGTGTTTTGCTAAGGAGTGTCTGGGTAAGGCACAGCCAACGCAGATGGAGTGTGTGACACCAGAGTTTCCGCATGACGAGTCGGAGTCGGGCGAGCTGACCCTTGACATGGATGGAGCCCGCGGGCTTTGGAGGGGAGACTTCCAGTACCACCCGTACGGCAGCCCCATCCCCTTCGAGACCGAGGGCCACATCCTGCGCCTGTACCCTGGCCTGGACGAGGTCTCCCTGCATGTGAGTGAGGGGTTATCATCTCAGGGGTGGAGTTATCACCTCAAGGGGGGGTTATCATCTCTGCGGGGGTGTTATCACCTCAGGGGTGGAGTTATCACCTCAGGGGAGGGATTATCATCACAGGGTCATCATGTAAGTGGGGGGACATGCTTGTTGATTAGATTACAGTTTTTCTTGATTGCTTTGATGCAACAGTCAACAGTCCACATTAACAACAGTTAACACACAGTGGCACTCATGGTCAAAATGACACACTTTGCCTGCAAAAGACAACACTCTCAAAACATTTAAAACACACAGCAAAAGCAGATTTTGCCATCAAGCAACACAACTTGTTGTCAAATCACTGTTCACTTTCAATCAATCATTACACACTGTCCAACAAAATGCAAAACACCACTCTCAAAATGAGGAGTTTCATCCTTAATGTCTGTGCCATTTCTTCTCATTTTTCTGATATCAGAAAAACTATGAAATGACAAAATGTATTAAATAAAAATGAATTGTTTTCATTCCTCCCAAGATGTAACTACATTGACATCTAGGACCTACAGTAAGCACCTGGACACATTTCATACACAGAACTACACCTTGATATTTTTCATTGAAATAGACCTACA
>NC_063198.1:35048756-35288288 GCF_017589495.1 Alosa alosa
ATTATACTCCAAAACAGGGAAAGAGCTTTCAGAAAAACCCTGGATACCAAACACTTAGAGGATAAACATGGCTTCAATTTCTCCAAGGACGAGAAAATGGATGACACTCCTCCGCCATTTAAATGGAGTTTATTTAAAGAGCAGGACCCTCTCCATCTGCCGGCAAAACGGGAGACCTTTTGGAATTCCTTTCTTGAAATTCACAATCCAAATTTTGAAGAAAATGCCAACGATGACCCCTCCACTTGGAGAGATATCTCATGAAGTGTCTCCTGTCATGAATCCTCCCCTGGCTAGTAGACACAGGAACACTCTCCCCAAAGCAGGAAGCCTACATAAATAGACACGGGATGAATGAGCTTCTGTCTAAAACCTGGCATCAACGATTTCAAACATTCACCCGCCAAGTTTTATATTGTCTTCCTGGAGTTGCGCGACGCCTTTGGTACATGACTGCCACAGCCATACGTCGACATTATTGAGGATGTTTACAACAACTCCTACATACAAGTTATATGTGGGAAAGCATTGACCGATCCAATACAGTTATCGACTGGCATCCAGACTGTGCCCATGGAATGCCATACGTTTTATCCTCGCGATGGTTGAAATGGATGGCCCAGCGTGTGACCCCAGACGTGCGCAAACCCAGTGCAAGCCTACGTGGATGATGTGGAAATCTCTTCCAGAGATGAAACTGTAATTCACAATATGCATGATTCAATATGCATGATCTCAATGATCTCTGCCACCGCACCGGATTACAACTTTCCTGGCAAGGCCCTGACGGAGCGTCAACTCCCCTGACTGACAACATCATAACGGACCCCCAGATTTCCATTCTAGCGATCCTGAACAACTCATAAGAACTCAGCCCAATATCTACAGACCAAACACGCAAGAGCCTCAGTTCTCCAACGCAGCGCTGGTCAAGCCTAAAGCTTCAAGGGAAGTTAGCAGCACTGCCTTACATAGACCATTCTGTTAGCAGCACTGTTAGCAGCACTGCCTTACATAGACCATTCTGTTAGCAGCACTGTTAGCAGCACTGCCTTACATAGACCATTCTGTTAGCAGCACTGCCTCACGCAGACTATTCTGTTAGCAGCACTACCTCACGCAGACTATTCTGTTAGCAGCACTGCCTTACACAGACTATTCTGTTAGCAGCACTGTTAGCAGCACTGCCTTACACAGACCATTCTGTTAGCAGCACTGCCTTACATAAACCATTCTGTTAGCAGCACTGTTAGCAGCACTGCCTTACACAGACCATTCTGTTAGCAGCACTGCCTTACATAAACCATTCTGTTAGCAGCACTGCCTCACGCAGACTATTCTGTTAGCAGCACTGCCTTACACAGACTATTCTGTTAGCAGCACTGTTAGCAGCACTGCCTTACACAGACCATTCTGTAAGCAGCACTGTTAGCAGCACTGCCTTACACAGACTATTCTGTTAGCAGCACTGTTAGCAGCACTGCCTTACACAGACTATTCTGTTAGCAGCACTGCCTTACGTAGACCATTCTGTTAGCAGCACTGCCTTACATAGACCATTCTGTTAGCAGCACTGCCTCACACAGACTACTCTGTTAGCAGCACTGCCTTTACACAGACTATTCTGTTAGCAGCACTGTTAGCAGCACTGCCTTACACAGACTATTCTGTTAGCAGCACCGCCTTTACGAGACCATTCTGTTAGCAGCACCACTGCCCCACGCACACCATTCTGTTAGCAGCACTGCCTTAATGACCATCTCTGTTAGCAGCACTGTTAGCAGCACTGCCTTACACAGACTATTCTGTTAGCAGCACTGTTAGCAGCACTGCCCTACGCAGACCATTCTGTTTCTTGTTCTGTTAGAACTATCTATTAGCCTGGTCCTAGTCAGATTTATATAATGTACAGAGAGTCTGGCCACTTTCCATTGCTGCGCTAACTTCCTTGAAGTAGTACTCTGTTGAAGTTTAAAAACTATTGATCTGCCCAGAGCCACTCTGGATCTGCTATAACCAATCGCTAACGCTTGGTCATGACGCATGTCTGGCTCAAACTAGCGCATCTAACCTCAATGTCATCGTTCTCAGCTACTCCCTCTGTTCGCTGATTGGACCTGCAGATTTTTGCAGGAGAAAACCCGCGAATATACCGCAGACCCAGACGATGTACTGAAGGGAAAATTGAGCGGAAGTACAAAGGAGGGAGAGCCAGGCTAACTAACTATTCCATTTCAGAGGACATCTTAATCTTTATGGTTAAAGCGCAACTACAAAATACTACCTAGCAGTATGGTACCCGCAACACAACACAACCCACACGGCATATTCCACCCAACACAACCCATTCTGCATATTCCACCCAACATAACACAACACAACACAACCCACACGGCATATTCCACCCAACACAACACAACCCATACTGCATATTCCACCCAACACAACCCATACTGCATATTCCACCCAACATAACACAACACAACACAACCCATGCTGCATATTCCACCCAACATAACCCAACACAACCCATACTGCATATTCCACCCAACACAACCCATACTGCATATTCCACCCAACACAACCCATTCTGCATATTCCACCCAAATCAACACAACCCACACGGCATATTCCACACAACACAACACAACACAACCCATACGGCATATTCCACCCAACACTACCCATACTGCATATTCCACCCAACACAACACAACCCATACTGCATATTCCACCCAAATCAACACAACCCACACGGCATATTCCACACAACACAACACAACCCACACGGCATATTCCACACAACACAACACAACCCATACTGCATATTCCACCCAACACAACCCATACGGCATATTCCACCCAACACAACCCATACTGCATATTCCACCCAACACAACCCATTCTGCATATTCCACCCAACACAACACAACACAACCCATACTGCATATTCCACCCAACACAACCCATACTGCATATTCCACCCAACACTACCCATTCTGCATATTCCACCCAACACAACACAACCCATACTGCATATTCCACCCAACACAACCCATACTGCATATTCCACCCAACACAACCCATACTGCATATTCCACCCAACACAACACAACACAACCCATACTGCATATTCCACCCAACACAACCCATTCTGCATATTCCACCCAAATCAACACAACCCACACGGCATATTCCACACAACACAACACAACCCATACGGCATATTCCACCCAACACAACCCATACTGCATATTCCACCCAACACAACCCATACTGCATATTCCACCCAACACAACCCATTCTGCATATTCCACCCAACACAACACAACACATACTGCATATTCCACCCAACACAACACAACCCATACTGCATATTCCACCCAACAAAACCCATACTCCATATTCCACCCAACACAACCCATTCTGCATATTCCACCCAACACAACACAACCCATACTGCATATTCCACCCAACACAACACAACACAACACAACCCATAGTATAGTAGCCTGCTGTACTTTACTGCAGAAATATATTTTAGACATGAAAATACTAAAGCACTGCATTGTAGTATAACACTGTAAAAACTGCAGTTATTTTGTAGTAATGATAAGTGCTGCAGATGCACAAATGTACATAAAACAGATATACAGTATTAATTTACTTTGAAGTGACCCATTCTGCATATTCCACCCAACACAACACAACACATATTATACATATAGGGCTGGTGTACAGCATGACATTTGTTGTGCATATTAAGAAATTGCACTTATTAACGCAAACATATTCTTTATCCGATTACTTCATTAATCAATGAAATAATCGCTAGAATACTCAATTCCAAAAACACTAGATAGCTGCAGCCCTAGTTTACAGTTTCCAAAACTGTAAACACACACCTCCATTCTCAAGCTACATTCACAAAACATCTGACACTTAGTGCAAAACTGAACAGTCGCTTAAATACGTTTTACCTGTGCTCAAAACCAAAATAAAGAACTAAACTGTGTGTGTGTGTGGATTCAAATAAAGAGCTAAACTGTGTGTGTGTGTGTGTATGTGTGTGTGTTGTTGTCTCTGTAGGCTGGATGAGTCCTACACAGTGAAGGTGGCGGACTTTGGCATGGCTCGGGACGTGTTTGATAAGGAGTACTACAGCGTGCAGGATCACAAGAAGGCCAAGCTGCCCGTCAAGTGGATGGCCATCGAGAGCCTCCAGACTCAGAAGTTCACCTCCAAATCAGACGTGGTCAGCATACAAGAGTCCAGCTCTAAAACCCCAGAACAGTACAGAACAATGTAGAACAGTAAAGAACAGCACAGAACTGGAGAGAACAGTGTAGAACAGTAAAGAACAGCACAGAACTGGAGAGAACAGTGTAGAATAGTATAGAATAGGAAAGAACTTTCCAGAACTGTGTAGAACTGTGTATAACAGTGCAGAACAGAATAGAACAGTACAAAACAATGTAGAACTATGTGGAACAGTACAGAAAAGTGTAGAACAATATAGTACAGATCATCAGAGCAATACAGAACACAGCAAGCAGACAGGTGCCCAGAACAAAGCAGGAGAATAATCCAGTGTGTGTGTCTGGTGCATGTATGAGTGCATGTATATGAGTGTGTGTGTGTATGGTGCATGTATGAGTGTGTGGGAATGAGTGTATATGAGTGTGTGTATATGAGTGTGTGTATGAGTGTGTGTGTGTATGAGCTCAGCCTCCTCTAAAATATCACGGAAAATCACATCAAATAACACTAATGTGGCGGTAGTGGGGTAGCGTAACGGTTGGGCGCCAGGTGGATTTATCCACCACCACTCAGACAGAGTGAAGATAAACTAAAGTTAAGAAATAATAACTAAATGGCTTTATAAAGCACCACAAAACATTAAATGGTTTTAACTCTAACTAAAAGACTTCAAGAAATGCAAACAGGTGTGTTCAAAATGGAATATATTGTTCAGGACACACATGAACACCACACAAGCAAACAAACCACCACAACAGCAGTAGCAGTCCATTCAGCCTATTTTTAGGTCAGGCCACTAGGAGGCTGTAGGCGTAGCCCTCGACAAAAATGCAAAAAGGCAAGACGCAAAAAGGTCCAAAACGAGAGGGAAAAGTATCTTCGGTCAAAAGACCTTCGGCCTAAGGCCACAATAAATTCAAAACAGTATGTAGCAGGTTAAACAAATTATGCTGCTATTACAAGCTACTCAAGTGCAGCACAAACAAGACCTTTTATTTAGGGCTATAACTAATTGGCTACTATAACATAGCCGACTGCTTCAAAGCTCCCAGTGTGGATAAACCAATAAACAAAATAACCTTAAATAGCAAAATCACTTAACAAAAAGAAGAGCTCTCCAAAACTAGAGCACAAACGTGATTGCTTTCAGTTTACAGTTTAGATTAGATTACAATAAAGGCAGGCCGGGCGAGGAGGAAAGGAAAATGTAGAAATAAAAATATCCCCAAAAGACAAAATAATAATCCCAGGAAAACCCCTAAGGAAACCCTCCCCAGTAGCCTATGTAATCTATATTCAACTTTAAAGTCGCTACCACTTAATTAAACAACAAGAGCTTTTAAAGAGCACGGGACAACACAGAGAAGTGGGCCAGCTGCTACAACCTCGCTACTGTCGCTGTCTCCTGCAAACAATGGTAAAACAGTTCTAATGCAAGGAGATCACAGAGCGAATGGAGTGCACACCAAAGGACCAAACAACTCGCGACAAAACTACTAGCTTACCCATGTTGGGCGCGGACTCCTGCAAACAATGATAAGCAAGTTACGAAGCATAAAAGGAGATCACGGAACTAATGGGGCAAGACAGGCCGACAGGCCAGGAACAACAACTTTGCTGCCGTGATCGCTTGCTAAACAATGATAAAACAGTTTGTTATTGCAAAGTGATCACGGAGCTCGGTTTGGACTAGACCAAACACACACAAAACTCTGAACAACTCGGTGGAGTTATCAACACTCTACCTGTCGGACCAAACCAGGCCGCTCTCACAAGGCAAAACACTCTACCTGTCGGACCAAACCAGGCCGCTCTCACAAGGCAAAACACTCTACCTGTCACTCTACCTGTCGGACCAAACCAGGCCGCTCTCACAAGGCAAAACACTCTACCTGTCGTCACGTTCAGCCTACGCAGGGAAACACCAGGGAACCAAACATGCAGCAGACGAAACACCGGTAGCGGGAAACGAGAGAGGCGGAGACAGTGCTACCTTTTTGGTTTTACCAGGTTTGATCGCCACACTATTACATTAGCTTCTAGCCTACTATTCCAACTAGAACATGCTGAAAACATGTTCATCTTCATGGCTAGTTTGTTCAGCAATAAGGTTTTGCCGGTCATTTATCGCGATTTCCACCAGAATACATTGCTGTGACGCACGATCCATCAAAAACCATGCAAAAACCCATAGGCCTTCGGCTTCACTGGACTTTCAATGGCACTACAGAGTGGGCTGATCTCAGTGCAGAAAAGCTAGATGTTTATTGGACAAACGCCACAAAATTATCATTTCCAGGGAAGCCCGGCGTCTCTGGGAGTGAATGGGACACTCAGAAGTAGAACTACTTCTTTACTGTACTTAAGTACTAAAAGGCTGTATCTGTACTCTACTGGAGTATTATTTTTTTCTCCTACTTCCACTTTTACTCAAGTACATATTTTCGTTGAGTTAAATACTTTTATTCCGATATTTTTGTATGTGCTGCATCGTTACTCGTTACAATATACATGTTACGAATCATTCCAAACCCACATTATCACCAGAGAGGGTTCAAGCGGAGTAATCAAGGACCTTTGTTATCACTCCCAGGGCGGTATCGTAACACCCCCAATTATCACCACTTTTGTTCATAAATTCTAAAACAACAATGTTTTTTAACACTTCAAAATAACATTTGCTAAATTAACCTTACATTTTTCAGTAGCCATAGGTGTGTAGATTTGAACAAAATCTGGTTTGGTTCTTAACGGAGCATTTACTGCCTGAAATATCGATTTTGTTTACCACGCTTCGGAGTTATAGTGCTGGCCTGATGTTTAGCCTATTTACACCGTTTCAACGGCACATGAGCGGTTAGACCGAGAATTCTCGTCATGAAATTAAAATTCCATTGGAGCTCCAAGCGGTTGTGTACCACGCAGCCTTACAACACTGTTTACAGCTCTTTGAGTCGCGGTAAAATGCTAATTTAGATACACCTATGGTGTGGGTGGTTCGTTCTGTAGGAGTCCGCTGTCTTGGTTTGTATAGAAATGGATATTAAGTGACACATACAAGCAAGGCGGTGGAAATCACGGAGCATCTCGCTGCAGCCCCGCGGAAGGCGAGGGCTTGACATCAAGCCCAGCCCACATCCAAGTCAGCCATGTTTTTGTATTACGTCCACGCAGTTTAAAATTGCTACGGCGAGAGGGAGGCAGTCAGCAGAGAGAGCCAGAACTCGCGAACGAGACTGAGCGAGCTGCTAGTGCTACATTCTACAAACCAGCAACTTACTGCAAAACACGTTTTATTGTGTAATTCAACACGTAAACTGTGGATTCAAACCAGTGCAACAACTTCGCAACAGCACCAACATTTCCATTGTCACACTACTTTCGTTCGTCAGATAGGAACTAGCTAGCGGGCTAGCTAGCCAGCAAAGTTAACCACCCAGATGGCAAGAGGCTGGCGGCGCTCCAGTTTAGCTGTCGCCCGGTGGACGCTGAGTTTTTGCACATCGGTTCTACCACGTCCGCTGGGCTAACGAGCCGCAGCTTTGACAACCTTTTCTTTATTCATTTTATACGGTGGACTGCCGGTGGCCTAACGTTACCATCGCGGGTTGCTGACAAGTAGCCTATCTACCGGTGGTCCAATAGCTGCTTGCTGGGCAGTAGCCTATATTTGAGATGAGGATATGTCTAGCTTGATCTGACCGGTTAACGTTACACAATGCATGCTTCTAGTTCACCTGTTAATAAAGCAAAATCGCCTTTGTAGCCCGACATTTGGTTGTAATGGAGAATTCTTGCTGTTAAACTGATAGTCCATGATAATGAAACAAACACCATTCTACTTTTGAGGGCTAAATGAAATGAAATATGGCTCGTTTTACGTTTGAACACATTGTCATCAATATTTAAAATGACTATTTTTTTGAATGTGCATGTTATTGTTTCAAAACCGGAAATCAAATGAACGAAAAAGTACACGAACCCAATTACAATAACTAGCCTACATGAAAAATTCACTGTGGTTGCATGAAATGTAATTTGTGTTTAGCCTACATCATCAGTTTCTATCATCTAATATGAAACAATATACTATATAGTTCGCTAGCGGGCTGTCGGCAGCAGCCTAAAGCCAAAGCGTATGGGGAGTGACGTAGGCAAAGAAAACATGGCTGAGTTGGATGTGGGCGGGGCTTGATGTCAAGCCACGCCTTCCCGCAGGCTGCAGCGAGGTGTACTTGGGAAATACGGGACCGACGGTAATAGGGGGAGTTCCGATAGATGGCTCTGTCACAGGTTTGATGAAGCTGGCTCATCGTTGACCGAATAAAGCGATCAAGCCGTGTTATAAAGGACCGCGCGTGCACCCGTTCTGCCTTTCGCGCTGAACCTATATTGAGGACAGTTGCTTTGCTGGCTTGTTTCGAGATGGAAGAACCAGAAACACCACCTTCAACTTCGAGTGATCGTGGCGGTGAGGAAGAAGACCACCCCTGGCCCTACTTAACTTAGAGTCCATGTTTTCACTTGTCGGAGTGAAAGAGAACTCGTCTAGAATGAAATGCCTACTCTGCCTCCCGAAGGATTGTGAATTAATGGCCTTCAAAAATTCCCCATCGAATTTGAAGAAACATATCAAGGTAAGTTACAAAATATTATAATACACAAATGGCACATAAGCTATCAGTAAGCGCTAGCTAGCTAGCCGCTGTTCATGACTGCTGTGTTCATTTACGTTAACTAACGCTAGCTGGCAATCATAAAGGCTGTGTCACGCTGAATGGTGTTTTTCACCCATCACTATAATGTCAACTTTCTCTTATTTTATGCCATATAGCCTTCCTTGCCTTATATAAATCGTAGACCATGTCTCTTTTCGTGCTGCCTAATAACATGCCCCTTTGTATAGTGTAGTTTATAGGATAGGCCTCGATTGACGATGACATAACGAATGCTAGATTATAAACTGATTGTTGCAAAGTTGCTGAGGGTAAACGCAGGGCAGTATGCCTATTAATGGATTTTTCTTCATTGTAATGTAGCATCAAGTGAGTTATCCGTTTGCACTACTAGCATGCCCCGACATGCCTTAGTGAACGTCAACCTTGAACCTTATGTTCAGTAAATCCACTTGTTGCTATTTGGCTAATGGCTTGTTAGGGCTGTGTTAAGGCTACAGGCATTTTATGATGTATGTCGTGTAGTAATGTAGCAGCCTTGGCCAATTTGTGAGACATTTCTCTTCCGACTTTTTTATGAAACCAAAGTGCTGACAACCAACAAACAAACCATCTCAATTAGTCTGCATCTCAAGTAGTCTTCACGCACTCCTCCTGTTTCTCATGAAGTTAGGCCTACAGGGTTTTACAAGTAATGTCAGAGAGTACTAGAGCAGCAATGAAGGATCTTAGGTTATGGAATTGCTTGCTTAAGTTTTTGGATATAGAATTATAGTGGATAAATCACTTTAATCCAATCATTTTTGCTTTTATCAATAGTGCCACAGCAGTTAATACACTCATGGTATAATTCTGTGGTAAGGTAAAACTATATATTTTTGTCTCTTTTCAGAGCAAGCATGACTGCTACTTGAGTAGATACGAGGAACTCACATCTGCAAATTGAAAGAAGAAGACTGCGATTTCCTCCCCCTCCATCAAGCAGCCCATATTAATAGGTAGCTGGGCCACGATGCCCCAGAGATCCATCGACAAAGCAATCATGAAGTATGCTGTCCAAGGACTTCAGCCTTTCAACATTGTAGAGCAAGAAGCTTTCTGTGACTGTGTTAGACCTGGTGCCAAATAGTAAAATAATGACAAGAGTCACACTTATATCTATGATTGATGATGCTGCCAAACAGATGAAGATCAAAATGATTGAGGCCATGAAAACTGTTGATCACATTGCAACAACCACTGACTGCTGGTCAGCCAGGCGGTGTAGTTTCATTGGGGTCCCGACTCACTGGGTGGACCCCGAAAGTTTAAAAAGGTGCTCAGTGGCCCTAGCCTGTAGAAGATTAAAAGTCTCTCACACTTTCGACCTTCTGGCAAATGCACTTAATGATATACATGCAGAGTTTGAAATTCGGGGGAAGATGGTCAGAACAACAACGGACAATGGGTCCAACTTCATCAAAGCCTTCAAAGTATTCGGTGAAGATGGAAATAACAATGCTGGTGCTCTAGTTCAGGAGGAAGAGGAGGAGGAAGAACTAGCAGACAAAGATGAGGAGGAGGAGGAGGTAGAGTTTGTCGATGTATCTTCACTTTTGGATGAGGATGATGATGGTTTTGAGTTTCAGCTCCCGAAGCACCAACGTTGTGCATGCCACATTCTTAACCTAATAGCCACTGCCGATGCCAGCAAGGCAGTGTCCAATGACTCGTACAAGAAATTGTACTACTCAACCTTTAGCAAGTGCAATGCGCTTTGGAATAAGCGGTCGAGATCCTCAACAGCAGCTGAAACAGTTGAAGATGCTTGCTCCCTACAGCTTGTGCGACCGAATGCAACAAGGTGGAACTCTGTGTTCATGGCTGTGGAGAGACTGCTCAGGATAGTGAAAGAAAAGGGAGAGGCAGCAATGAGAGTTGTCTGCACAGATCTGAAGGTTCCAATGTAAGTTTAAAAATGTTGCATATGGGTACTCTTTCTGTCAAACTCAATTCTGGTCCATATTGTCTACTTGTAAAAACATTGAACTGATTGATGAACCAATCCATTGCATGATGATAATCGGATCATGTAGCAATGCTGTATTTTTGTCTCTAAATGTTCTTGTCTTCATCACAGGTTTAATCCAGCAGAACTTGCATTCCTGTCGGAGTATGTTGCTGTCATGACTCCAGTCGCCCAAGCAACAAATATTTTGCAAGCTGAAACAAATGTCCAGATGGGGTGGCTGCTCCCAACCGTCAAGCTCCTGACAATCAAGCTGAACAGGATCAAGCTACCGCTGAAGTACTGCAAACCGCTTGTGGATGCCTTGCAGGTGGGCATTGAGGATCGCTTTGGCCCTATGATGGAGGACCCAGAGCTGGTGGCAGTTGCCATTCTGCTTCCAAAATTCAAGACAAATTGGACACAGGAAGATGAGACAATCAAAATAGGTAAGAAATAATGGTGTATGGGTGCTTTATGTGTGTATTTGACCAATTTGCAATCACGAGTCTCACATACAGTACCACTCAAAAGTTTGGGTTTACTTTTTTTAACGGAAACACGCATGAGCTTGCCTTGCATAGAAAATATAGCAAACAGAACTATAAAGGGGCATTATGATGTCAGAAATGATGGTTTTAATGGAAATAATGTCAGAATAGGGGTCTTGAAGGTAGGCTACCAAACCCACATCATACTATACTCTGCGGACAGCACTCTGTTGGGGCCAGTTTCAATTCCTATCCCCCAATCAAAGTGCTGTCCACAAGGTATGGTGTGGGTATGGGAACCTTCCTTCTTAGCCTGGTATGCCAGGCTGTAAATGCTGCAAATGTTGGCTTTTTGTTTAAGAGAATTTAAAGTATAAAGCAGTCATTTCCATTAAAATCATTATCTCTGACAATGTCATGTCAAATCTGTGGTTACTTTCATGACTGGTTGAAACTATTATTATTGTTTATAACACACTCTTATATTTCAGGAATGGACTATATCAAACGACGCATTGAAGACCCCTCGTTGCAGTCCGGTGAGGACAACAGGTCCAGCTCATCTGACGAAGACGACTTCTTTTCAAGCTTGCAGGGTTCAAAGACACAAGAAGGCACCAAACAGTTAGATGCGTACTTGGCCTGTTCAGCTGATAACATGGACTTGCTCAAATCTTTTCCAGCTGTGTGCAAGTTGTCTGTTAAGTTAAACACACCCCTTCCAGCATCAGCAGCCTGCGAGAGGCTTTTTAGAATCGCAGGATTACTCTTTAGCCCTAGAAGAGCGAGACTAAATGCATCAAAATTTGAGAACCAACTACTTTTGAGGATAAACAAAAGATTTCTGACCTCCTAAATATGACTGCTTTATGCATACCAGTTTAAGAAGGGAAGTTGTGGAGAAAAAAGCACAAGCAGGGGAGAGAGGGGAAGGATGCTTTAAAGGGATAGGGCTCATACCTGATCTGCTTTAAAGGGATATGGCTCATACCTGATCTGCTTTAAAGGGATAGGGCTCATACCTGATCTGTGTGTTTACAAAGAGTTAAGCCCAGTCTTTTTAGGTGCTGTAATCACTTTTGTTTTTACATAAGAAATATTTGTATGTGGCCTACTGGCCTTTGAGATCTGTTGAAAGGATTTGAGGATGAGCAATGCTTTGGGGGGGGAGGGAATCTAGCAGTAACACTGCATACTTGATATTTTTTGTTTACAGAGAGTTAAGCTCAGTGTTTAAAGGCGCTTGTGTACATTCCTTTCCTTGTACTGCTGCTACAGCCAAAATAATTGTGTGTCCTTTAGGCTGAACATTTGAAATAATATAAACAATATGATTCAAACTTTTGACTGTTTTCTTTAATAACTACATTACACAGTACTTGTACTTTTACTTTCAGTAACTTTGAGTAGTACATTTTAAAATAAACTACTTGCAGTACTTAAGTACAAAACATGTTTAATACTTTAGTACTTCTACTTAAGTATGGCGCTTAAAGAGCACTTCAACTTCAAATTCTACTCAAGTAATTTTTTTGATAGAGTACTTGTACTTTTACTCAAGTCTTGGTCTCTAGTACTTTATACGTGTCTGTCGCGATCTGACAGGAAGTGGTTCAAGTTCAAGGGATGCGTTAACGTTAGTGTTGGCAGGTGAAGTCGAGAGGCAAGGCAAGTTGCAGCTCAAATTCTCATAATTTGTGAGCAATACAGTCGGTTTCTATTTGTCTTTGTAAATAGCATACTGTAAATAAAACCGTAATGTGGAGTTAGAGTTTGTGACTTGCTTTTGTTTCAGTGGTGTATTTAGGCTAAGTTAGATAGCGCGCTATGTAACGTGTAGGCTACATTATGCTAATGTTTACTTGAATTTTAAAAGCCCACCAGGGGAGATTAAAAATAAAACAGCAAGGCAGATGAACATACACAGAGAAATAACTCTAAAAGGCCTAAACTCCCACCCAAGCTGCCATGCCAACTCTATAGAGCTGGTAAGTCCCGCCCATCCGCTAAACCCCCAGTGGACCTCTAGATTGAAAAATCGTCCATGAAAGTGAATGTAAGAAAATAATTATTTTCTGGTCCCGTTTAAATTGTGCCATGAATGTGAACATATGTTGTGTGTGAATTTTTAATATAATTTTTCATGTTACGAGTTTGACAGTATATTATATGATTCTTCGGCTAACAGTTGGAAAAGACATAACGAGAAAGACTACATGTCGCCTATGTGACGTGAGCTAATTGCTAACATTAGCTGATATGCTAGTTTTTGTAACGGCAGGAATAAACACACATGGTAACAAAAATATTCTAAACATGTCTAGCTTCACTCAACACATTAACACTATGATACAGTGTGATTGTAGTTGTATGGTTCACATGTCTAGCTTCACTCAACACATTAACACTATGATACAGTGTGATTGTAGTTGTATGGTTCACATGTCTAGCTTCACTCAACACATTAACACTATGATACAGTGTGATTGTAAAGTTGTATGGTTCACTGTGTTCAAAGTCGATCTTAATAACCCTCTACATCTCGACCAACTGATGGTTGTTATGGGAAACTAGTTAGCTGTCGTCTAGCGGAAAAGCTGTAGTCCATAAAGTGCTCTCACACAAAGTTTAACCGAATCAAACTTCTACCCACTAAATTGTAACATTCTTTACACGAAAATGTATATAAAAAATTCACAGACAACATATGTTGACATTCATGGCAAAATTCAAACGGGACCAGAAAATAATTATTTTCTCACATTCACTTGCATTAACAATTTTTCAATCTAGGGGTCCAGCGGGGATAGCGGAAGGGGCGGGACTTACCAGCTCTATAGCCTACTGTTTGGTCTATTCTGGGTTTTGGGATAATGTTTGCCCTCAAAGAACAATATAGCACCTTAATAATATTAATTTTATAATTGACCATATTTATCAGAGCTTCCCCTATTGCAAAGAGCAGCAACCACCACTGGAGTGTGTGTGTGTGTATGAGTGTGTGTGTGAATGTGTTTGTGTGTGTGTGTTGTAGTAGTCATTCAGTATGCTGCTGTGGAAGAGGCTTAATGTGTGTGTGTGTGTTGTGTGTGTTTGTGTGTGTGTGTGTGTGTGTGTTGTGTGTGTGTGTGTGTTGCAGTGGTCATTCGGCGTCTTGCTATGGGAGATGTTGACCCGGGGAGCGAGTCCTTATCCTGAGGTTGACCCCTATGACATCACACACTACCTGCTGAAGGGACGGAGACTTCCGCAACCACAATACTGCCCTGACCCCCTGTGAGTCAAACACACACACACACACACACACACACACACATCCACACACTCATGCACATACACACACACACACACAGACATGCATGCACATACACACACACACAAACATGCATGCACATACACACACACACACATGCATGCACATACACACACACACACACACACACACACAGACATGCACACACACACACACACACACAGACATGCATGCACATACACACACACACACACACAGACATGCATGCACATACACACACACACACACACACACACATGCATGCACGCACCTACATGCATTCACCACTGACTTGTGTGGTATTGGGACTAGAGCACTAGTGTGTGGTACAGTGGGCAGTGGGGGTCCCCAACCCTAACCGCTCCCAGAGCAACACACACACACACACATGCACACACACACACACACCCTAACCGCTCCCACAGCAACACACACACACACACACACACACACCCTAACCGCTCCCAGAGCAACTTTCTCTGTCTATGCTCTGCAGTGTTTCTCAAACTATGAGTAGATTGCTGGCCCTCAGTATTTAAGGCTATATGCCCGGCGCTGCTGTCTGTTCATTTGTGGCACAATTGATGGTGTTATGGAACCGTGGACCGAAAGAAAAAGAAACTAAATGTTGTGTGGTATAGAAGGCTGGTGTGTGGTATAGAAGGCTGGTGTGTGGTATAGGGGGTATAGTGTATAAGTATATATACTCTTTTGATCCCATGAGGGAAATTTGGTCTCTGCATTTATCCCAATCCGTGAATTAGTGAAACACACTCAGCACACAGTGAGCACACAGTGAGGTGAAGCACACACTAATCCCGGCGCAGTGAGCTGCCTGCATCAACAGCGGCGCTTGGGGAGCAGTTAGGGGTTAGGTGCCTTGCTTAAGCCGTGCCTACTGGTCGGGGTTTGAACCGGCAACCCTCCAGTTACAAGTCCGAAGTGCTAACCAGTAGGCCACGGCTGCCCCCGTGGTGTGTGGTATAGAAGGCTGTTGTGTGGTATAGGGCACTTGTGTAGGCCCTAACAGTTGGTTTTACAATAAGAAGCAAAAAGGCGACGAACAACCATTTAGCCTACCTATCCTCATGATGTGGAGGATGCTCGTTAGCAGCCGTGAAGTCTTTTATTCTCAAGATGGCCTAATGGTGTAGCCTAGGCTACTGTCTACGAAGATGTAGGCTAAAATACAACTATCTACTAGCCTAGAAATCTAGACGCACCCTAGCAGCAGCAAATTACATTTGCTGCCAGGGCTAGTCTAGCAACTCTCCGTTGGCTTGTGAGCTTGAAAAATTAAACTTCTATCAGGCCAATCAAATCATGTATAGAGTCTTAGGCGGGCTTAACATAATGATTGATGGCAGAGTTGCAACGATTTGGCTTGAATTCCCTGCTACTTGAAAACAAATAAGATGGATGTTGCTGTTGGCGAACAGTGTGACACGAGTTAGGCTTTTATTAAGTTGGCAAAAGTTTGAACTAGCCAACTAGCTCCGCTGGTTGGAAACGCGATGGGACTTATAGCGCTGTCCTGTTGCGTACAGAGGGGATTTGAAAGACAATCGATTATCCCGCCCCTCGGACTGAGCACTGCGAACGGTGAGTGCCCAGACCCTACATTTTAATGTGGGTCTGGCTCGTCAGGCTAACTATCTACAGTCATCCAAAAATGAATTGCCAGAGATAGGCTATGAAGGAAAAAAGTGCAGCATTTTAAACATGGCAAGAATATTTTTACCGAACAGTTTGTTCTAATTTGTCTCTGAAATTGCGGCTTGTGGACATCAATCACCTATCTTCTGTCCTTCTATTTCAAGTTATCATGAGTCATTTGATTATATAATCACAACAAATGCTAATAAATGAAAACAGAATAGGCTTATGTGCTATAGGCTAACGTTATAGGTCAGGCTAACTCCTGTATGTCAAAATAAACTGATTTGATCCTATGAATTTTAGCGATCACACACAACAACTTAACACAGCAACCTCAAACTCCACTGTTGAACCTAGGCTACTGCTTCAGTCATGTAAGAAATAAGCAGTTTATGAATTATCTTTACCCGTTTAATCAAGTCCACATGACCAAAATAACAGCATATTTAAAGGCTGAGCTAGCATAACAGCCTATAGCCGATGCTGCAATGGATAACTAATAAAAAAGTTTCATACAATTAATGAACTTTATCACTCACAATCTGAGTTTTTCTGGGTGGTTATATATCCATTCAGATCGTCTTCGAATAAGCCATCGCTGTTATATGTTATATTATATGTTACAGGATTCATGACTTTAACGCCATTAATGTTACATGATGCTGACTGATGCTGCACTCTAGGCTACCGTTTTAAAGTCTGCTGACTGCTGAGTCTGCCTACCAAAACCTGTCGCTGTTCAGTTGAAGTTAAATGATCAATTATTGTTTGATTTTGTGTCAACTTTCAGAGGGAAGACATTAGTGTTTCCCATACATTGACTAATCTGTGGCGGGGCGCCACAAAATAAAAATCGGCCGTCACAGATTAATATTCTATGTTTAATTTAATTGAATTTAAATGAAAATATAAGGTCAAATCCTTGCATTGCCACTGAGCTGCGCTTTTAATGACGCAGCCTTTCCTTGCCCGCTCTCTCAGAGCCAGCTGCCCCGCTCTCAGAGCCGCTGCCCCTCCTCTGCATGTGCATTTAACAAAATATTCACGACATTGTTGAAGGATTGTTGTTGCCACATAGAAGCATTGCATAGAAGACGTCTGGCTAAATTGTTATTGAATGGGCTTTTAGCATCGCGGACCATGCTGCTAAATTTGTTCAAAACTGCTGCATTGAAGTGACCTCTGCTAAGGTCTTATCACATCATAGTAGGCTACATTGAAGAGACTAAACTAAGTTAGGTAATGAAATCAAGCAGTATCTCAAAGCTAACGTTAGAATACTGTTTGGATGTCGAATTTAGCATGCTTAGCCTATCTACAGCTGCTTGTCAATTTCGTTGAAGGGCTCATTTTATTGACTCTGACACTGAATGTGTGCAAGTTGTCCAAGTCAGCTACCGCCACAAATGTTCCCTTCTGGCCAAATTTCACAGCTTCTAAGAAAGTCTATCGTCTTTGTGTAAACCGAGTTTTGAACAGAGAAAAAAAGTTAGGCTACCATTAGGCTACATGCAGGTTCTCCCATAACGTTATCGATACAGATCAATGCACCAAATCCTTTTATTTTAGCTTAAATGATGTTCCTGTCACAGGCTATCAAATATTGAACAATGGGATAACGTTTCATCATCACCTTTATTGATGCCTGAAATTTGACATTGCTGAAATACAGAGATGTAGCCTACTGAGAGGCAGCTGCAGACAACGATGTTCAATGGGTTCAACTTGTCCCTTGCCTACCAGGTGGATGTAAACAAAGCCATAGAACCTAGAATATGTCACATGAAAAACGTTAATAGAAGGCTGTCGTGTGGTATAGAAGGCTTTTTGTATGGTATAGAGGAATGTCGTGTGGTATAGAGCCGGAGTAGCTAATCTGAAGCTTCGGGAGGATTCCTAGTGGGCCGCTAAGGTTTTGGGCTGGTCTGAATATTGTTAGCTTAAAGATATTGGTATAGGGCATTATTGTGTGGTATAGGGCATTGTTGTGTGGTTTAGGGCATTGTTGTGTGGTATAGGGCACTATGGTGTGGTATAGGGCATTATGGTGTGGTATAGGGCATTATTGTGTGGCATTGTTGTGTGGTATAGGGCATTATTGTGTGGTAAAGGGAATTATTGTGTGGCATTATTGTGTGGTGTAGGGCATTATGGTGTGGTAAAGGCCATTATGGTGTGGTATAGGGCATTATGGTGTGGTATAGGGCATTATTGTGTGGCATTGTTGTGTGGTATAGGGCATTATTGTGTGGCATTATTGTGTGGTATAGGGCATTATTGTGTGGTATAGGGAATTATGGTGTGGTATAGGGCATTATGGTGTGGTATAGGGCATTATTGTGTGGCATTGTTGTGTGGTATAGGGCATTATTGTGTGGCATTGTTGTGTGGTATAGGGCATTATGGTGTGGTATAAAGCTATAGAACCTAGAATACGTCACATGAAAAACGTTAATAGAAGGCTGTCGTGTGGTATAGAAGGCTTTTTGTGTGGTATAGAGGAATGTCGTGTGGTATAGAGCCGGAGTAGCTAATCTGAAGCTTCGGGAGGATTCCTAGTGGGCCGCTAAGGTTTTGGGCTGGTCTGAATATTGTTAGCTTAAAGATATTGGTATAGGGCATTGTTGTGTGGTATAGGGCATTGTTGTGTGGTATAGGGCACTATGGTGTGGTATAGGGCATTATTGTGTGGTATAGGGCATTATTGTGTGGTATAGGGCATTATTGTGTGGCATGGTGTGGAATAGGGCATTATTGTGTGGTATAGGGCATTATTGAGTGGTATAGGGCATTATGGTGTGGTATAGGGCATTATTGTGTGGCATTATTGTGTGGTATAGGGCATTATTGTGTGGCATTGTTGTGTGGTATAGGGCATTATTGTGTGGTATAGGACATTATGGTGTGGTATAGGACATTATTGTGTGGTATAGGGCATTATTGTGTGGCATTATTGTGTGGCATTATTGTGTGGTATAGGGCATTATTGTGTGGCATTGTTGTGTGGTATAGGGCACATGAAAAACGTTAATAGAAGGCTGTAGTGTGGTATAGAAGGCTTTTTGTATGGTATAGAGGAATGTCGTGTGGTCTAGAGCCGGTGTAGCTAATCTGAAGCTTCGGGAGGATTCCTAGTGGGCCGCTAAGGTTTTGGGCTGGTCTGATTATTGTTAGCTTAAAGATATTGGTATAGGGCATTGTTGTGTGGTTTAGGGCATTGTTGTGTGGTTTAGGGCATTATTGTGTGGTATAGGACATTATTGTGTGGTATAGGGCATTGTGTGGTTTAGGGCATTGTTGTGTGGTTTAGGGCATTATTGTGTGGTATAGGGCATTATTGTGTGGTTTAGGTTATTGTCCCTAACCCTTGTCCTACCCCACCGCTGGTCCTTAGATACGCAGTGATGCTGCGCTGTTGGGATCCAGAGGCCGACCGGCGACCCTGTTTCAGCTCGCTGGTTGCCGAGGTGATGAGCATCTTGTCGGGGCTGGAGGGGGAGCACTACATCAGCCTCAACGTCACCTACGTTAACCTGGACCAGCCGCGGCCGTACCCTGCCCTGACCGACTCTGCTGACGAGCAGGACAGCTCAGACGCCGAGTCCACGTAGCCACCCGCCACTCAACACATCTCCTAGCAACAAAGGGTCTGAAGTCAAGCCATCATGAAAGAGATTATTTATAAAAGCATCAAGCCGTGTGTGTGTTGGGGGTGCTTGGTGCTTACTGTGAGCTGTGTGTGTGTGTGTGTGTGTGTGCTTAGCGTAAGCAGTAGGCCATGTGTGTGTACACACCTCCCAACACACTGCTGAGAGGCAGCACAGACACACACACACTGCTGAGAGGCACAGAGTTGTTTTCAGTCATTTATAAAACTAAGCTTGTCAGATTTTTCTATTTGAAGAAAATAAAATCCCTTCTTAATGTGTGTGTATATTTTGCACAATACAATTGAGCAAGTCTGTGTAAATGATAGTAAATATTGCCTGGATTTTTGTGTCTAGTGATACGTTGCTATACAGTTATATTGTGGAACTTAATAAATAAAACATTTTTATTAAATGTTGAAGGTTAACAAATGTGTGGTTTTGGGCTTTCTGCTTCATCACTTGATGTAACCCTCTATTGCATGAATGATCACCTACTGTATACCTTAAAAAGATGTTTAATCGTGTAATCTTTTAATGTGTAATCTTTTAGAAATTAACTAAATTAAGTTTACTGAAAATTAAGTTTACTAAAATGTAACTGTATTTTGGGCAATAAAGTGATGATATCATGGTAATATTATCATACTGTAGTCCGCCTTGGAAAATAAATAGCCCTCGTTTAGGGACATAAAGTAATGATTTTGATCAAAACCAAAGTTTATAGAAAATAATGTCATTTTTTTGATGACTTTATTTCATTTAGATGACTTTCATTTCCCAAATTCATAGGGTTCTATTGCAGTCAGAGGACATATTCAACTGTAGTGTAGTCACAGAGCCCTCCCCTTCAGAAAGTGTGCAAATCCATGCCGTACACACAGAGAGATATATAGGTATCCTTCACATATCCCCCTGACAGATTTCTCCTGATCTGTAAAGCCATGCCTCATCCATATCTGGGGTCCCACACACAAGGGTCAACCCAACCTAATGCTCCCCGTGCAGTTCACACTACAGACACACTGGGCATGCCTTGGATGGCTCCACAGCAAGCCAGCCCACTTCTTACACCATTTATAGTGAGAGGAGAGAAGGGTCACCCCATTTGCCCTTTGGGCCTCTGGAGTGTTAAAGTAGCTAAAGAGACAGGATGGGTGACTGCAGCCTCTATCCGCTACACATATCAATGTTTTATTCCTCATTGCTGCATTATTATAGCTAATCCTGACACTTCTTTGGTGGAAGAGACAAAAACGTGCCTTTATCTTTCCCAAAATGGCAAACAGAAATGATGAAAACAGCATGTCTAGCTGACTGTGTAGTAAACACAGTACATCTTTACAGTCACTATGCTACTTTACCGCTCCGGTCACTATGCTACTCACTATACTACTCACTATACTACTTTACCGCTCCGGTCACTATGCTACTCACTACCCAGATAGCAATTTCCTTTGGGCCGGATCCGCATAAAAGCCATTAGATCGGCCTGTAGCGGACATACGGTATCTGACTGTGGGCCAGGTCTGCTCCTGATACAGGTTTCAGCTCTGCTGGCAATGCTGTTTTATCACCGGTTTACAGATTTGTCCCAGGTCCAATTTCCGTAACTCAACTGGAAGTCAGGAGATGCGTTTAAAATACAAAACACCGATTTGGCCCAAACCTGTGATAATGGATATGAGCCGAAGGACCATTTTTTCACAGCAGACCCAGGTGGTAATGATATTAATTAAGGTGCTGATTCTGCTAAATTGACCTTTCCCTACTTCATTGTCAACTGGCTGCTAAAGAAAAAAAAAAGGTATTTTGGAATGGCACAAATTTAGAAACCATGGGGGTGCACTATGTTCCCAGTGGGGAAACCATGGGGGTGAAACTATGTTCTACAGTAAGGCTGGAAAAGAAGATATAGTTGGCTCAATATTGATCATATGCTCGTTTCATTATTTTTATTATTACCTAGCAGTGGTAAAAGTAGTCAATTGTTGTTTGTGTCAGATCAAACAGTGCTATGAGACAACCCCATATTCTTGCCACGCATGCAGAAGTCCAAGCAGTAACGTTAATCAAGGATCTTTGGTTTGCTCACTGTCAATCTTTTGACATGATTTGCCAGCCTGGACTAGGACAGCCCAACTTTTCAAGGTAGGCTCTGCTTTTCTGCTTTTTATCTCTGTTGGTTTATTCAGAGACAACAATAAACAAACGAAGCGATTGATAACTTTACTGTTAGGTTATACTATTATTTTCCAGCAATATAGGCTAGGCTACTAGCTTAGCTTGAGCAAAACAGCCATCACAATAACTAGCCTATTTTGGTAACAGCTAACGCCAACAGGATCACTGATGATAAAAAACGAGTGTAATTGTGACTTAACCTATTTTCAAAAAAAGGAATAAATGGCTCATGTTTATTTTTGTTGTTTCAGATTGACCATGGAGATGACTGAGGAAGACAGCCCGAATATCGATGGGAACAGTGGAATTAACACGACTTAAACTTTGTCTGGGATTGCACTTCTACAGCCAGGTTGTTGAATAAAACAAATAATAAGACACTTTATGTAAAGTTTTTTTACCCCCTTGTGTTTGTAGCCTAGCTTATGTTTATCAGTTGAGCTGTTGGGAAAACGTTACAAACTTTAGCCTGGGTGAACCTATAATCTAACCTGTTAGCAAATGTGTAGCAAACAGATTTTTCAGGATAATTAGCCCTAATTACCAATCACATTTCACATGTCAAATAAAGCCGGCTGATGTCTGATAAACGGGTCCGTACCACACACAATAAGCGGACCCGTATTGCATATGATAAACAGATCTGGAACACGCCAGTAACACAGACTACCATACGGAAACCGGACAGTCTTAGCCCTTATTGGTACCAGATCCGTAAACGAGCCAGACCAATTTTGGACCGATGTGCTTGCGGCGGATCAGGTCCATTATGCAGATCCGTGCCGGACGTTGTGGTAGGTGTGGCCCAGTTCCGTCCCAGTGTATGTTTGCTATCTGGGTATACTACTCACTATCCTACTTTACCGCTCCGGTCACTATGCTACTTTACCGCTCCGGTCACTATGCTACTCACTATACTACTCACTATACTACTTTACCGCTCCAGTCACTATACTACTGTGCTTTTGGTGACCGGTAGGTTATTTAAGTGATGTGTAGATTTAGCCAACTTCACATTGCCTGACAGGTTCTATTTAAGTGATGTGTAGATTCAGCAAGGCCGTAATCATCCCTGGGTGTGTCTAGTGAAGTTGAATCCAGTTAAATTTGCCTAATTGGTTAATTTAGTAACTAAGGGAGCAATTGCTTTTTCACATAGGGCCAGGTATAGTTGGAATGATTTTTTCCTTAAGTAAATGAAATCCTCATTTAAAAACGGCACAACTTTTTACCCTGCTGAAAAAAACAGCCTGACCAGCTAAAGGTGGTTTGCTGGTTGACCAGCTTGTTAAACAGCTTGTTTGACCATCCTAAGATGGTTGACCTGCTAGACCAGCAAAACTCTTGCGAAAACATACCTTCAGCTGGTTTTCTCATACCTGACATGCTGGTCACCAGCATGACCATCTTGCACCAGCTGTATCCCACAAGACAGGCTGGTCAAACCAGCATGACCAGCTTCCTCAGATGGTCACACCAGCATATCCAGCTGGTGGCCCAACCAGCTACACCAGCAAAGACGTATCTATCTATCTAATAACGTATCTATCTATCTATCTATCTATCTATCTATCTATCTAACATTGTATTGACATATATGCAACATTAAAAGAAATAGGGACTAATGCTTTCTCACAGCGCTGTGAGATCTATGATGAGCATGTCTGTGTGTGTTGTGTGTGTGTGTGCCAGTAGAGGGCAGTGTGGTGTAGCTGTCTCAGGCTGCAGCAGCAAAAGAAGAGAGGATGCTTCTCTTCACTCATATGAGGCCCACACACACACACACACACACACCATACACACCATACACACACACACACACACACACACACACACACACACACACACACACACCATACACACAAACACACACACACACACACACACCATACACACCATACACACACACACACACACACACACACACACACACCATACACACACACACACACCATACACACAAACACACACACACACACACACCATACACACAAACACACTACGGCCATGAATATCTGTCTGTATGAATCTAATCTAATCTAAAACACACTACACACACTAATACACTACCCACACTACACACACTAATACACTACCCACACTACCCACACTAATACACTACACACACTAATACACTACACACACTAATACACTACACACACTACCCACACTAATACACTACACACACTCCACACACACTAATACACTACACACACTAATACACTACCCACACTAATACACTACACACACTAATACACTACCCACACTAATACACTACACACTACACACACTAATACACTACACACACTACACACTACCCACACTAATACACTACACACACTACCCACACTAATACACTACACACACTAATACACTACACACACTACCCACACTAATACACTACACACTACCCACACTAATACACTACACACACTAATACACTACACACACTACACACACTAATACACTACACACACTAATACACTACCCACACTAATACACTACACACACTAATACACTACACACTACCCACACTAATACACTTCCCACACTACACACACTACACACACTAATACACTACCCACACTAATACACTACACACACTAACACACTACACACACTACACACACTAATACACTACCCACACTAATACACTACACACACTAATACACTACCCACACTAATACACTACCCACACTAATACACTACACACTACCCACACTAATACACTACACACACTAATACACTACACACTACACACACTAATACACTACACACTACCCACACTAATACACTACCCACACTACACACACTAATACACTACACACACTACACACACTAATACACTACACACACTAATACACTACACACTACACACACTAATACACTACACACACTAATACACTACACACACTAATACACTACACACTACCCACACTAATACACTACCCACACTACACACACACACTAATACACTACACACACACTAATACACTACACACACTAATACACTACACACTACCCACACTAATACACTACCCACACTACACACACTAATACACTACCCACTACCCACACTACACACACTAATACACTACACACACTAATACACTACACACACTAATACACTACACACACACTAATACACTACACACTACCCACACTAATACACTACCCACACTACCCACACTAATACACTACACACACACTACACACACTAATACACTACACACTACCCACACTAATACACTACCCACACTACACACACTAATACACTACACACACTAATACACTACACACTACCCACACTAATACACTACACACACTAATACACTACACACTACCCACACTAATACACTACACACTACCCACACTAATACACTACACACACTAATACACTACCCACACTAATACACTACACACACTAATACACTACCCACACTACACACACACTAATACACTACACACACTAATACACTACCCACACTAATACACTACCCACACTAATACACTACACACACTAATACACTACACACTACCCACACTACACTACACTGCTACTGCTACTACTACACTAAACACTAACACTGCATGAAAAGTGTGATTTTCGTCAGTATGGATCACTGTAGATTGTCGTGGAAGTTCAGGTTAACGGCTGTTCACGGCAGTTTGCAGGCAACGAAAAACTGCCATGAATTGTCAGAAATTGACGGGCCTTGCTTGGCAGTCGCCCCCATGACCCCATGACCCTCCCTCCTAATTTAGGGAAGCTTTAACATGTAAATGAAAATGCTGTGAGCTATACAAATGCAAATCAGGGTTGCAGGGAGTTTTACCCCAGGTGACATTTTTCTAAAAGGTAAGAAAATCTCTGGTACAAATAGATCAGGCCCAGTATAGCCTAATTATCGACTCGTGAATTTTAGCTTCAATTGATTTATTTAATGATAGTATGCTAGATTACTGTGTACGTCATTAGCAGTGGCAAATTTATTTCAACAATTAGTTTTAATCAGCCTTTGCCACAAAGATAAAATGTGCATTCCATGCAAAACATTAGAATCAGAATGAGGGGTCTGCAGAGATCACAGTCTCCTAGAGCTCAACCACTGTGCCTAGTGGCATGACTACAGTGACCTTCTCTTTGGTCTTCCCTATATGCACAGCATGTCGGCTATTAAGCACACATCTCCCAGCATGCACTCAACAGGTAGAAATGATGTATGACATGTCTGTTCTGAAATGTCTGCAGTGTCCATCTGCTACACCGTGCATGTTTATATCACAGATGCCAGCTCGTCTTCAGAGTCCTTCCATATAACAATGACCTCGCATGTGATTGGAGGAGCCCGACGAGCCTCCTACCGACCTGCCTTTTACCGTCCAATTACGTGTGAGGTCATGGGCCCATACAGCAGTACTTGCAACAATCTTTGCTTGCAAGAAGAGCACATGTTTGTATTCCTGTACTCAGACCTTTATCCCCAGTTCCTGTGTTTTTGCTGCTTCGTGATCTACAATGGCTGGACGGCATCTCGCGTTCAACTCCCCTTCAACTTCTCTGCATGGATGCGATCAACAACTTTCAGCCAGTCTGCAGGCCGACGAGAAGAAACTGCTGATTGCTATCAGTGGGCTGTCTTGTCAGCTTAATCGGGTTGCTGCCGATATAAATGAGCAGTTCACTCAACTGTGGAAATCAAGCAATTCAGTAAACTCCAGGTTGCTGTCCATAGAGGACCGGTTGGCTGCTCTGGAGTCGAAAAACTGTGCGGAAGAGACTAACTCTAAGAAGAGAATGCAGGTGCACAATCCCAAGGTTGCGGTAAGAATATGTTCGATGACTGCTAGCTCAGCTAAAAGTAGCCTAAACCAAAGCTTTACCAAAGTACCCCAAGCTAAAGGTAGCCTAGTAGCCTTGCAAAAGAATAAGTGAGCAGAACCAGTGTAAGTTGCTTTATTAAAGTGTATTTCTTTGTCTTGTAATTTACAGGAAGCAGTACGCCATCTTCACAACTCAGAGACAAATTGCAGGCGCTATGATCCAGAGCAAGGGTAAGATTTAAAGAATATGCTTTCATTCTTCTGTATAAGGAAATAGATACGTTAATAGATACTGATCTTAACTGTACATTTTGTTTTCACAGACTAATCTCGCCCCATAACGAGGCTGTGACCTCCTATTTGCTCGGAGCTATGTCTGCAAGTCCAGATTTACACAATGCTGATAATGACGACATTGTGTGTAAGTAACTTTTGTACTCTTTCTCCTTCCCTGTTTAATGTTACTGTGACTTACGTTTGATTTTTATTCATACCACTCTCATTTAATTGTCTGTTGCCAGCCGCCTGTAAGACTTACTACGAGACAGTATGCAGAAGCTTCAGGTATAACAAGCCAGAACTTGGTTTTTGGTGACTATTTTTCAGTTGCATTGATAGACGTGTTGTGTCCATACGCAGTGCATCGCACAGTACTGATTGTCTTTATTGATTGGAAGCAAGACCGAGTGTGCTAGCAGAGGACGAGGTGGAACTTTGGAAGTCCGCTACCATGGACCTGATGTCTGATGAGGGAGACGGCATTATCTGGATGGTTTGTGCGATCTCCGTCCTTTCGCAGCCAGGACCTCTCCGAACTCTGTGCCACGCTGCAGTCCCGGTTAGAGGCGACTCCGAAGTACAGACCAACACACCATAGCTGCAAAACGGGCCTCAGACAGAACACCACTAGTTACTTGCAGCCCTGAGGCGGCAAACAGCCAGTTCATGGAGCTGTAGTAGGATTTTGGGTTTTTCACCTGGGACCTGAGAGGACAAGATGTGTACTGCTGAAGCATGTCTGATAGGTATTTAGGTCCTGCTCCATTTACTGATTTATAAACAAGCAATAAAGCAAAGTGTTTTAAAATCAATTCTGTGACTTACTGGAAGCCAGTGAAGGGACTTAAGAATTGGAGTAATGTGGTCAGTTCTTTTAGTTTTTGTTAGAATCCTAGCTGCTGCATTTTGTATCACCTGAAGCTGTTTAATAGTATTTTTAGAAAGGCCTGTGAACAGTCCATTGCCGTAATCAACCCTGCTGGAGGTAAATGCATAAATGAGTTTTTCTAAGTCATGTTTTGACATCAGCCCTCTGAGTTTGGCAATATTTTTGAGGTGGGAAAAAGCTGATTCAGTTATCGCTTTCATGTGGCTGTTGAAATTTAGATCACTGTCAATTAATACACCAAGATTTTTAACAGTATCCTTTGCTTTCAACCTTTTTGTGTCAAGGAGAGTGGCAACCCTAAGTCTTACTTCTTTTGAGACATCCAGGTGTTGATTTGTTCTATACACTGACACATAGATTCAAGAGGACCATAGCCGTTTGGTGACAGAGCTACAGTAAGTACATTTGTGTGTCATCTCCATAGCTAATCCTAAATGGCTGCCATGCCTACAGAGGAATGTACATAGCACGTCATGACAGAATAGTAGACCTCATAGTGAAAGACATATCAAACCATTTCCCACCCTCAGTAAGAATGTAAAACCTTACATGTTTCGGCACTGCAATAGGAACTCTAATACTTTCCTACACCTGGTTGCCAATACACCAGATGTTGTGATGCATGGAGGAGGCTTTCTGCACCAAGGTAGTTAAATACCATCCAAAACACCATCTCAGAGCTAGGCTATAGGTGTGTGTGTGTCCACTCCTAAACACCATCTCAGAGCTAGGCTATAGGTGTGTGTGTGTGTGTGTCCACTCCTAATCACCATCTCAGAGCTAGGCTATAGGTGCAGACTACTTGTGTTCATATTTGGTAGCCTAGGACACGTACACAGGTTGGTAGTAAGAGGGCTGCAACAACTTGGGATGGCCAAAGGGAGGGCTAAACAGCTTGCAAAGTACTGTGCCATCTCTGCTATTATTGGCAGCCGCCACATAATATGGCGGAGACGTTGCTACTTATACCCTTAAGAACTGAGTATAAATGTTTATTGAGTGATATAGTGAAGACCTGCTGCATGCCACTGGTCCATGAGTTTGCATGTATTCTACTGCATCCTTAATATTTGTGTCCCTGTACCATTTTCTTCATGTGGACATAAATATATGGTTAATGGTGTGTATGTGTGTGTGTGTGTGTGTGTGTGTGTGTGTGAATGTGTGTGATGGTACAGGGTGTGTGTGTATGTGTGTGTGATGGGACAGGGTGCGTGTGTGTGTGTGTGTGTGTGTGTGTGATGGGACAGGGTGCGTGTGTGTACTGTCTAATCTAATGCATTCTCCCCTGGAGCTGTTGTCCACATCTGCTGATATTCAACCCATACACTGAAATCACACACACACACACCCTCAGGCCTAACAAGATGATACAGAAGTAGAGCGCACACACACACACACACACACACAATCAGAACAGACTTACACACTCAAACCCTTAGTCCTCTATTATTGCCAGTCAGGGCTGAAATTCCTTTTGCATCCCTGGGCAGCTCATTTAAGAAAAACAACAGACAAACATGTAAGAAGTAAAACACAATTAACAATGTAGAATAATCCCTGAACATTTCAAGAATGTAGCATGAATCGTTCAAACTTAATGACCAAAGGAACTTAAGTGATTTTCAAAAAATAAAATTTTATCAGACTAATGGCCCTGTTTTTTAGTCAAGTCATTTTATTTGTATAGCACATTTAAACGAACAACAGTTGACCCAAAGGGTTTTTTAAGCCTTCATATCTGAGAAAATGAAGTAGATACAAGCCTAAACCTTTGCACAGTAGTTGTGTGTGAGTGTGTTTGTGTGTGATGGGACAGGGTGAGTGTGTGTGTGTGTGTGTGTGTGTGTGTGTGTGATAGGACAGGGTGTGTGTGAGTGTGTGTGTGTGTGTAGACACAAGCCTAAACTTTTGCACAGTAGTCGTTGGGTATTATGGCATTACTGGCATAAAGTATGAAGCAAATCAAAAATCAGGCGGGAAACTTTTCTAAAATCTGTTGATTTGGCACGGAAAGACCCCTTAAATCTACCCCTTAAATCTATTTAAAAATTCACTGTGACAAAATGAGGCTGAACACCCTCCCAATTTTTATATGATTTTAACAATACTTTGATCATTCAAAAAAAGTAAGTTTGGACCGGATAACTGTTGTCAGTTTTTTGGAATCTGGCTCTGAAGTTGGGCGAAGATGTGTTTTTTTCCATTTTTGAGCCTTAATATCTGTAAAAACTAATCATCTAATCTGAGACCCAATTGTGTACAGTGTTTAACATGGTATCAGAGATGCTTACTGAAAATCTAAGTCTTCTATCTAAAAAACTGGGAGCTCAACAACTCTTCAAATGTGCTATTCTATTTTATTTTGGAAGAAGTACGTACCATTCTAGGTTATACTTCAGCTACACCCCTGACATTCCATATCTGGATGCTATTAGTAACAGAAATTGACTGTAGAAAATGTGAAGGCTACAGGTGAGATAGTTTTCCAGATATTGTTGTTTAAAAATGGCTTTTCAGAGTATGATGCCAAAACATGCCCCTCATACCCCTCATTCAATATGTTTTAATGAGAAAACTATTAACAGTAGATACTTAATCTTATTAAGGAAATCTATCTATATCTAATATCTATCTATCTATCTATCTATTAACAGTAGAGACTTCATCTTATTAAGTGTATCTTTTGGTTTGAGTGTGTGTTCTCTGGGGTTAGGCAGGTTTGAGTGTGTGTTCTCTGTGTGAGGACTAGGGTAAGGGCCAGAGTTGGGGAGGGGGGATTTCCTCTGTTAGCCCAGTGCCCAGCTGTGTGTGCGTGTGTGTGTGTGTGTGGTGCGAGTCTATGAGAGTAAAGGGGGGTTCTTACTGTTAGCCCAGTCCTCAGCTGGTGTGTGTGTGTGTGTGTGTGTGTGTGTGTGTGTGTGTGTGTGTGTGTGTGTTTGTATGTGTGTGTGTGTGTGTGTGTGTGTGTGTCTGTGTGTGTGTGTCTGTGTGTGACCTGATTACGTCTGGAAGCTGCAGGGTAGTGTTGCCGAGACGATGAGAAGCAGAGACGTCTCCCACCTCCTGCCAGCCTCCCACGCACCCACACACACACCATCCGCTCCTAGACACGTCTCTCACACACACACACACACATATACACACACACACAGACACACACATACACACGCACACACACAGACACACACATATACACAAACACACACACCACACACACACACACATATACACACATACACACACACTGGCACCACACACATATACACACAATCGCACCACACACATATACACACTCACACCACACACACACACTCACACTCACACACTTGCACCACACACATACACACACACACTCTCACCACACATACACACACACACTCTCTCAAGAGCTGCTTTCAGGCACGTCCTCCGCAGTATATGCGGACCTTTGTCAAACGGAGGTCCGACCCTTCGGGTGATTCAGATATGATGCTAACAGGACATTATGCGGTCATTTGTGTGAACGACACCGACGCACATTAACTGAATCTCTGTGTGGTTGAACAGGTTGAACGTGGTTGAACAGGCACATGAACAGAATCACTGCATGTTCTTCTCTTCCTTCCGATACTAGCTCATTTACATAATGTCCGTCGGAAATACTAGGAGGGGAGTACTGTCGGCTAAGTTTCAAGTTCCAAATAGCACATAGGCTCCACCTCATTTCAAGGCTTCTGTAAGCTACTCAACTCTGTTACGTGTCATCATTATTTCTGACCCTCCGCCAACACCATAGCACGGGACATCACAAAACTCCACCGATTTCCTTTTCGCGAAGCAGTCAATGCGACAACTCTCCTTGTGATTGAATGAATGAACACCGTTGCTGAGACTTAAGTTGCATATGGCGAAACAAAAGACGTCTTTCAACTCTGCGTGGTATTCTGAACACCACTTTGCTACCAAAAGCAGGACAGATGCATACCATGCATTTTGTAAACTGTGAAACAGATAGTGATGTCAGCTCCAGGGGTTAGAGTGCCATAGAGAGGCTCGCTCTCACAGGCAGGCACAAAGAGAAAGCCAGATCTGCCGGGAAATCCTCTGTGGCATCGTTTTTGCTCCAGCAACACCCACAGCTGCAGAGCTCACTAAGTTATTAAGTGACTAAAAAGTTATTGGGTTAAAAAGGTGGATTTGTTGACTAATGTGGAAAAAACACACACACACAAACTAATGTTACTATTATAAAAGTATGGGAAAGTTGGAAATAGCTGACTAATGTGAAAAAAACAACAACAAATGTTGCTATAATAAATTATGTTATCATAAATAGGTGCCTTCTATAGAAATTGATTATTTTCCAACGTTATTCTCTGTATGTTACTCCGATTCCGTATGTGTCCTAACTTTTGGCCGCTAGTGTCCTCATTTTCAGTGTCATGTCGGTGGGTGATCCGTGTGCCCAATTTTCAAAAATTTTGCTTTTGGCTATCTTTACCTGATCAAGCCCACTCTTGCAGTTCCTCGGAGATGCAATTCTAGTTTTATCCTGTCACTTAATGTTATGAATTATGTGACATCCCTGCATGTTTTGGTTGGGACCATGGGGGAAGGGTTAAAAGCAGGCTGGGTAGGCCTGATGAGTTAGTGGACGCTGCAGCTACGTTTTTGTATTATAGTTTTTTTACTCTTCTCTACTAGTGCTGGTCCTGAGCTGGTGTAGCACTGATGCTGAGCTGATGCTGAGCTGATGCTGAGCTGATGTGCTGATGCTGAGCTGATGCTGAGCTGGTGTAGTTCTGATGCTGAGCTGATGATGAGCTGATGTTGAGCTGGTGCTGATGCTGAGCTGATGCTGAGTTGTGGCATGCAGGAAAAGTAGCATTATCACTAAAAGAAAAAAATGCATGAGGAAAATGAGAGTTCATGACCATTAGAAAAAGAAAAAAAGAAAAAAAATCTTTAAAAAAACATCTGCGGTGTGCACACACATATATAAAGCCCAGAGCTTCCAGGAGAGCCTGACAACAAAGCTTTGTTTACAGCAGAGCATCCTACAGGGCAAACCCCTGTACATACACACACACACACACACATACAGTACCCACACATGCAACACAAATACAGAAATGCCCTCGACAGATAGACATGTAGACACGTAGACAGAAACACTTTACACCCAGCAGACACACATACATACACATAAACACACACACACACACACACACACACACACACACACACTCACTCTCTCTCTCACACATACACACACACACACACAAATAGAAATATGACACAACCATCAACAGATTGAGATATACAAATATGACACACACACACACATACAAATATACAGTAAATATGACACAACCATCAACAGATTGAGATATACAAATATGACACACACACACTCACAAACAAACAGGGGCGGAGTGGCCATCGGGACTATCGGGACTTTTCCCGGTGGGCCGGCCGCGGCCCCAAATTATTTAGAACGGCCCTGAGGCGAACGGCCCTTGCGCTCAGTTAAGGCATTGACAATTAATAATTCTCCTCGAAAATCTCCAATTTCTCCTATTTCAGTTATAGAAAATGGTCCAACCAACAATTATATCAGTTCCCCACTCTCTATATCTTAGTCATGGTTAGCTTATCCTGCACACTCATCTCTCCCATCAATCTACTGATTTTTGTGTAATCTTAATTCAATTCTTCTTATTCAGGCGTTACAGAACATTCATGGTCACAAAAAAAAAAAAAACAGTTAAATTTGTTTATTTGTTCTTAAATGAACTAGAATGGAGCAAAGCCTCCTGGGAATGGGGAATGCGATTGCAGGTCAAGTCTATTTACAGAAATGTAGGGAGATAAATGAGCGCCCCCTCGGTGCTAATGGCATGACCCTACAAAGATAATGACATCATCTACGTTATCTCAGACAGATAGAAAGCGAGCAAGTTCGAGTTCGAGGACGTGGTTTGCTAACATTTTAACGTTTTAACGTTTTACCCATGGAAGGCAAGAAGAGAAAGAAAGGAGGGGCCGAAAAGGCCAGAATTAAGAAGAAGCGGATGCTGGAGGAGGATGCATCAAAGTGCTCAAAAATTAGATTTATTCCGAAATCAGCGTCAACGAGTGCTGCAGGTGAATTGAAGTTATTGCTAGATGTGAACTAGCACAAGCTAGTCAAATGTTGGTATGGTAATGACTTATTAGTGGGCCACTCAAGCTGGTATATTTCAGACGAATTAATGACTTTGCCAATTAATAATCCTTGAGTGGCTCTTGAATTCGACCATTTGTTTGTCAGCGGTTATAATGTAGCCTAATGCACTGTGTAGCCAATGCAATACAGAGAATGAGGTCAACATCGAATTTACAATCTAATGAAGTTGTACTTTTTCTTGCTTGATTAGATTTTGGCAATGCATGTTTAATCACATTTAAAAGACATATGATTTTCGAAATTGTATGGTTTAGGTGGTGTAATTAGCTTTCCCTTAAATTGAAATTGGCAAAGTTATTCACCTGATTTGCCTTGGTACAATAGAGAACTCTATTGTGCATGATGTGGGGGAAGATTGGATCGGTCTCGGTCATTTTTATATCACGTCTACATCAATTGATGTGCATATACATGGACATGTCCTATCTGATCTTTCTTTGTCATGATGGAAAATATTAGAATGCATTAACAGTCTAATGAATCACATTCATTTTCTTCAAACAGATAGTGCATACAAAAATGTTCAAAAAGTTGAGTCAGTCTCAGCCCAGCGATGATGCTGATCAGACAATGCTAGGAGAAAAAGTCACGAATACAGGTGTGCACACATTGCACAATGTTATAGGTACAACAGAGGTTAGAATGCAGTGTATAGGCTAAACAAAATGCAGAAGTTTATTAGTGAAATATGATAGGAAAATGTAATGATTGCAACATATGGAGAATGAGACATTATATTGGAAAGTCTTAGTGTGGATTATTCAGATGCAACTCATTTTTATACATAATTTATGTAATTGTGTTGCATTTAACCATGTAGTGGTAATACTGTTGATAATAGCTGTTTATTTTATGTCATCTTAACCAGACATGGAGGAGGATGCTTTGTCAGTTAGTGCAAGGGAGAGTGAAGCCTCAGGGTCCAGGATAGAAACAGAAACAGATGAGGAGAGTACAGAGGCTGGGCCAGCTGAGAAGGAGACTGAAAGTGTAGAAGTTGGACCAACTGATGTGGAAATTAAGAGTATAGAGGCTGGGCCAGCTGAGAAGGAGACTGAAAGTGTAGAAGTTGGACCAACTGATGTGGAAATTAAGAGTATAGAGGCTGGGCCAGCTGAGAAGGAGACTGAAAGTGTAGAAGTTGGACCAACTGATGTGGAAATTAAGAGTACAGAGGCTGGGCCAGCTGAGAAGGAGACTGAAAGTGTAGAAGTTGGACCAACTGATGTGGAAATTAAGAGTATAGAGGCTGCACCAGCTGAGGAGGAGATTCAAAGTAGTGAGGCTGGACCAGCTGAAGATGAGATTCAAATCTTCAATTATTTTGCCCGTCCCAAAGATCTGTGTTTAGTTTTTCAATATCATCCCCAACAAACCCCAAGAAGAACCTTGCCTAATATTTTTCATAGTAGGGATGGGATTAACACATCTGCACAGTTTGTTTGTCATTTTCAAAGCCCTCTGCTTTTGATGGCGCTTTTGTTAGAGGAGGCATGCAATCGTGGAAGCATGTACATGAAAGAATCGAGGAGCATGAAAGAATTCATATCTATCGAGACTGCAGAGGCTTATTTCTTGAGGGCACATCAAGGGTACATTGAGAGTAGAGTAGTGTCCTTTCCTAAGGGGCAAAGAGAGTAGTGTCCTTACCTGAGGGGAAACCAGCTCTCCCTCCATCAAGAGCAAGTCAGAAGAAAACGGCAGGTGATGGATCGTGTGGTCAGTGTTGTCAAGGTAATTGGAAAATGGGGTCTAAGCTACCGGCTCAGAATTTGAAGCTGCCTACACTTTGGAAGACCGAAGTGTAGACCCTGGTAACTTCCTTGAAATTATCATGCTCCTGAGTATGTATGACCCCTGCCTGCAACAACAATTGACTGAATGTATCAAAAAAAGTAAAAAACAGCATGAAGCTGGGGCAAGAGGCAGAGGTTCATTGGTCACTCTGCTTTCAAAAGATACAGTCAACAAGGTTATCAAAGTGATCAGTGAGCTGATATAGGAGACAATTGCCAGTGAGGTCAGAGAAGCTAAAATGTTTTCTGTCCAGATTGACACTACTCAAGACATCACAACCAAAGACCAGTGCTCTGTGATTTTCAGGTATGTCACAGATGTGGTCCATGAGAAGTTGGTCGCTCTGGTTGAGGCTTCTACTGGGCAGTATTTTCTTGATCTTCTGAAAAACACACTGACAAGACTTAATCTTGATATGTCATGTTGTGTAGGGAGTACTACAGATGGGGCAGCCAATATGCAGGGCAGTTACAAAGGGTTCTCTTCCTTTTTATCTGAGGAGGCCCCCAACCAAATCCATGTCTGGTGCTATGCACATGTCCTTAACCTAGTATTAGCAGACACAACAGGCAGTGTAATTCAGAGTGCATTGCTTTTCACTCTCCTGAACGACCTTGCCGTTTTTATAAGAGATTCGTACAAATGTATGAAGAAGTGGGAAGAAACAAGCACAGAGAAGCGAAACTCTCTCCTATAGGACAGACACGGTGGTGGGCAAAAGATGCTGCTCTTACAAAGGTGTTCGGCTGTTTTGGAAGGCCTGACAGTGCCATGTTTGTGGATCTAGTCTTGACTCTAATAGCAGTTCAACTAGACACAACCATGAAGACTACTGCTAGAGCCAAGGCCAAAGGATTCATTGAGGGTCTCCTAAAATATGAGACAATTCTCACAGCCCAAATCTTCCTTCGGATTTTTGAGCGCACGTCACCCCTGTCCAAATACCTGCAGACATCCGGAATGGATCTCCTGACTGCACGCCGCCTGGTAGACGAGCTAAAAAAGTGTGTGCGAGACTTCAGTGGTGTTAAAAAAGCTGCAGATCAGTTTGTGGAGTGGGCTAATGGTGAGCTGCTGGAGAAGGAGGACTGTGAGATGGAGGTGGAGGTAGCACTACCTGTAAAACGGGTGAAGAAAAAGAAGATCATGCCAGGAGAGCTGGCAGAAGATGAGCCCTTAACAGCAGCTGAGAGGGACTTTGAGGTCACCATTCATAATGTCATTATGGGCACTGTCACTCAAAGTATTCATGAGCGCTTTGACAAAGTGTAGCTTTGCTTCCTCAGATTTTGCCTGCCTTGCTTTGCTTGCTCAGATTTTGCCTGCCTTGATCCAAAAAACTTCCCTGAGGTAAGGGATAAGGGACTTCCAGGATCTGCAATGCAAAACCTCAGCAATTGCTTAATGAAATTTGATGCCAGAGCCACTACTGGTACCTTACAGGCTGAGCTGGCAAGCCTAGCCACACAGTGAGAAAGATTAAAGCTGTCCCCCCTAGAGGAGTACAAGGTGCGGACCTCAGGAGAAGATGATTCACCTGAAGGCACAGAGGATGGCGATGAAGAACCATGCGATGTGGAACGGCCAGAATTGGTTAATGTTAACTGTTCTATGTGTAAGAATTGTGCCATCTGTGTTTACCTCATCTTGGCACAATACAATTTACTGACAAATTCATACCATGTAATTGGACTGGCCTACAGGTTTCTTTTGGAAGCATTTATGCTAATGGCAACAGAGAAAAACATTCTGATGTCCTTGGACACTGATGGGGTGATCAACAAGGTTGCAGAGACCAGTGACCTTCTGAGACGACAGCTCATGTTTTAAGGTAGGGCATGTCAAGATTTTTTGTTTTCATGACAATTTAATCTGACTTAAGTATCCATTCATTATGCTAACCAATAATATTATGAAATACTGTAGTAAAAATGAAAGGCACTCCACCCTTTTCCCTGCTTATGTTTTTCAGGCCAAAACTCCTACTTCCAACCTCCGTCTGAGAAGGAGGACTACTCTCTGTGCCCCTGATGTGAAGGAGGACTACTCTCTGTGCCCCTGAGGTAGACACTACACTCTGTGCCCCTGATGTGGAGACAACACTCTCTGTGCCCCTGACAGAAGGACACTTAGGCCTAGTCCACACGTACCAAACCGATCTTTTTTTCCTCCGTCTTCCCTGAAACCGCATCAAGAATATTTGTGTCCAAACGGATCCATCTCAACACGACTCAACACGTTACTTCATACCCCAGGCCTATAGGTGGCACTGTTTATTTACAGAAATTGACCAAAACTTGCGCTTTACAAACAGACAGAATAGGCTACGACGAAACCAGAATTGTTTGTGTGGACTGATGGTGAACTGCAAGGAAACCAGAATTGTTTGTGTGGACTGATGGTGAACTGTCAACTGTAGTCAACTGTAAAACTAATAAACTTTTATTTTACGGTTTGTGAAGGGTGCAGTCCCGTCCTTTATTTGGCTAATGCAGGTAGGCCTACTAATCACCTTTACTTTCTTTGGTTGTAGGATAGTCCGTGATTCACATTAGTTTTGGCTATCACCGCAATTAGGCTAGAAACGCAAGGCTTACCCAAGTTCTAGGCTATTCTGTCGCCACATTTATAATATTGCTATAAAACCTTTGTTAGTAACAGTCAATACGTTTGCCTGCATCAAATCGGCGCATTTGCATTCAGTGTGCTACCATCGGCTTAACGTGAGTTCTAAGCGTCTTTGTATGCTTATATCTGATTTCACTCGACTGTGAATGCATGTAGGCCTATATATGTTGTAAGACATGTAAAATAAATGAATGACACTGGCACTACACACAAATTAATGTAGCCTAAACTTACACCGCACTTTCCTAATAACTTAAGTTCTCTCGCGTCACTGACAGAATGCATAAAAAAACACCGGGAAAAACAGTGTTCAGTCCACCAAGTCATAAGCTATCGGCTCGCGCAGCACCAGTTGTGATATTTATCTTATGGAGTGTAATCGTAGGTAATGTCATGTATGAAAACTAGTATTGTTAGGCAATACTATAAGTGCAAGTCCAGGGCAGCTGAGGTGTGGCGATGACATCATCGATACCCAAGCAGGATGTGCGGTTTCGCTGTCTAAACTAATTCAATCGGGCTACGGTTTCAGATTTTTCCACTCTGGGACCAGGTTTCAGAAAAGTGCGGTTTCGGGCAGTGCATTTACAGAATTCGTTTGGACGCTCGGCCAAGACGAAGCAAAACCTCTTTGTTTAACCTAAAAAGCGTCTCCGTGTGGACAGGCCTCTGTGCCCCTGAGGTAAAGACACTGCTCTCTGTGCCTCTGAGGAAAGGACACTTATCTCTGTATATAATTAGAGGTCTATAGTTCACTAGTTCACTAGTTCTCTACAAACGTATTAAAAGTGCTTGGTTTTCCAGTTATTTATTTACCTGTGTTATTAGGTTGGCATTGTCTATACTTCTATACCTTTTCTAAATTTATATCTGTACATCTGTAATATATTCTGTTGTTATATGTTGTTCATACATTGTTCATATTACATAGCCATATTTATTCTGCTCTTATAAGGTTACTGCTAATACACTGCAAATACGTATATTTAATTTATACTACTTTAAACCACCTTCTGAAAACGACTGTATACTACTGTCTTCACTGCACTATATCTTTTTTTCATGTCTATGCACCACCTACTTTGTGTATCACATTGCACTTTTCTGCTTTTTTGCACTTCTGGTTAGACACAAACTGCATTTCGTTGTCTCTGTACTTGCACAATGACAAAGTTGAATCTAATCTAATTAGACAGATAGATAGATAGATAGATAGATAGATAGATAGATACTTTATTGATCACCAAGGGGAAATTCAAGTATTGCATTAGCACTATCCATAGTTCCTTTCCTTATTTCAGCTTCTGTTTATTAATAGAAAACCCATACAAGCTTTAAATCTACACTTTGTCAATAGTGTGCATTTGTCTAGTGCAATCTAGTGGTCAGGTTTCATATTTTCGTTAAGTCCTTCCCAAATGAACAGATAGAGGACTTCCACACAAAGAAACATAGCATAATCTGGGTCTTCATCCAGATTAAAAAAAAATAGAATTTTAAATTGACATACATTTTGTTTGTGTTATTGATATATGGGGGGGCGGAGAACATAGTAGCGACACAGACTTGAGCTTCAGGCCCCCTGAGCACTTGGTCCCCTGAGCACTTGGTCCCCTGAGCACTTGGTCCCTTGAGCACTTGGCCCCCTGAGCACTTGGCCCTCTGAGCACTTGGTCCTCTGAGCACTTGAGGCAAGGCAAGGCATATTTATTTGTATAGCGCATTTCATGCACGTGGCAATTCAATGTGCTTCACACATAATAAATGACGGTAACACTCCATAATAAGGTGCCATAATAAATAGCAAACTAGTAATTACCTAACCCTTTGTTAATATTTGTTAATTGTTACTAAAATATCTATTTGGCACAAGTTAATAGTTTTTTCATTATAAATTAAATATTAGTTGTTTGCATAAAGTCTGTATGTTAATGTTTTAACAAATCTATTAACTAATATTGTATTAATATTTGTTAATAGTTAACTAAATGTATTTTTGGCACTAATTAACAGTTATTTCTTACATCATTTAAATGTTAAATGTTTATTTACAAACTAATATAAAAGTTAATGACATATTATTATTTATCTAGCTTTTCTGATTAGCTTTGTGGAGAATTTATGGAATGTATGGTTTATGGCTGTATGGTCTTGTGGGGTGTATAAGGCATCCTACTGCCAGTGGTTGGTTGTGTGGAATGTATGGTTTATGGCTGTATGGTCTTGTGGGGTGTATAAGGCATCCTACTGCCAGTGGTTGGTTGTGTGAGGGTTTGCACACCTCTTCTTCCACTTCATCCTTATTGGCAGGGCTGCCAACTTTTCAAAAAACCTTGGAGTGAGATTTGGTTGGGGGTCTTCCCCCAGAATTTTTTTAATTTGTTTGATGTGATTTCCTGTATTCTGGTGCATTTTGGGGATGGCCAATACTAAATTCAATCAGATTCATAGCCTACATCCTGATGTGTTGATATTGAGGCAATGATTCCATGCAAAGGCTTGGGCTTCAGGGCCCCCTGACACCTTGGGCCCCTGGGTCTGGGCCCGGAAGGCCCGTGCAGTAATCCATCCCTGGGACCAGGGTCCCAGAGTTAAATTAACATTGCTATCTAAGGGATCTAGCCTACTACCTTACCATGGGCGTTGGAGGCATTGTGAAAGTGGGTGGGACATTTTAGCAGGGGGTATGGGGGTCCTCCCCCCCAAAAAATTTTTTGGACTAGATGCAATTTCCTGAATTCTGGTACATTTTAACAGGTTATTTAGATACTTCTATATAACAAAATAAAGCCAGCCTACGAAATTAATAAAAAGTAAATCATGCAGAATTTAAAAATAACTCAAAATATAGGCTACTTGGCTACGCAATAAGGTTTCCATTATTGCATCGCGGACAAACGCATGGAAGAACTCGCATAAGAAATAAAGGGCTGTCTCGAATACAATTCTGCCCCTAAAGGCCTGTTTTACACTTGCAGTATCTAAGTAGACAAACTGGCTTCAGATATCCAACAGAGTGAATACGAGATTGTGCAGTCGCTGTGGTTAGTGACATGATGCTGTTAATGGAGAGTTTTACATAGAATAGAGTAAACCTATTAGCCTGGGTGTTCCCATGCTGCCTTGCGCGCGATTTGATTCACGCTGCTAAGGCAGCCTGGAGACCATGGAGCAAATTTTTCGCCTGAGATAGGGAACCAATCACAGAACAGGGGAAAGCAAGGCGATGATGAGCTATGCACAGACGCATTTGATAGACATCCGTGGCACCCAATAAACGGATCTGAGCATTTTTTTCAAATACAAGAAAATGAACGTTTGGTTCCCAGACCACGTCTCATTGAGAAGTGGTGGCGCTAGCCAGGCTATAAACCTATAGGTTATTATTTATTTGGCATACCTATAAGGCTTTTTACCTTATCAAAAGTGAGGGGGATGACTGATCTCTTCAACACTTCGGGGGATTTGGCGCTTGTCACTGTGTGTGTGACAGAAGCGGAATGGGAGAATGGGAGAAAAAGTTTATAAGCGATTTGCGCGCAAATGGGAGAATCCAATGAAAATGACAATGAAGCACTAAACAGATGCTGAAAACAGCACTGATATTTCACACGGCAAAAGTGGGGGGATCCAAACTAACCATTTTAAAAAGTGGGTGGGTGTTTTGTAAGAATTTAAGAAATGTTTGTATATTTCAACTTTTAAATGCATCAATCAGGTGCACTTTCAAAATAAATTCAGAGGTCAGACTTGCTTATTTTTATGGAAATACTTGTGCTGTAGCCTAAGCTATTTTGCACTTCAGAATTATAACCATGCACACACAGGTGGAATAGTTTTGGTGATATTGCAATAAGTTCACAACCACAAAAACATATGCTACATTTCACAGTTCAGAAATTTTCAAAAATGTGTGTACATTTCAGCACTCCATGAAATTATGCAGAAGTGGTCACCTGTGTTATTCAGCTAGTTTATTTAAGATAATATATTGGTCATTGTAATGGCCATAGCCTATAGCCTACATGCTATTCCTTTTTCAGGATGTACCCATATCTGCATGATGTGAATGTTTGCATATGGCTTATGACAGGCTTTATATCAATATTTGTGTCTCGTTATTTGATTTTCATATTTTTGATTTTCATATCTCGTTATTTGATCTTCATATTTTTGCATTAATGTCACTAGGAAGCATGCCAATATAAATATATTCATTTATCTGTAATGGGATTGGCTGGAACCTGACAATATATGAACCATGATAGTGGGATAATCTATGGCTGAGCAATTTAAAAAAATGTATGTAGGCCTACTGACAAATAGTTTACATTAGAATACATTATAATTTCGCCCCAATGAGGCTATGTAGAAATGTGTTGCAATTTCAAAACCGGATTACTCAGGAACCACTTATTGCACAGAGGCATGCTTTATATCCTTGTATTCGGTACGGTTTGCTGTTTATTGTGATATTGGGTTTGCCATGTGTTGTGTGAAGGGTTAGTGAAATATTAAACCGAGAGTAATGGGTGTGCACTGTGTGCAAAATGCAAATATGATTAGCCTAAATTGCACGTCGGTTCAATGTTAATTTTCTCGCGAACCATTTATCACAGCAACTTGGCGCTAATATCATTGGAAAGCTTAGATTCCGCACGTTCACCTGATGTGTGATGTGATATATGTATAGGTTTAGTTTAGTTGAACCTCATCTGCCAGGTATTTGACCTACCAGGTTGACACTTCAGCGTGAAAAATACTCAATAATACTCAAAGCATACCTGAAGCCGGGAAATCACGGGGAATCGCCTGGGGACGGCTTCTGAAGTAGCATCGCAAATGAGAGAACATTTAGAAAATTCCACAGACAGGGAGTGCTCTTGAACCCTCTCACCGTCTCTGAAAGCATAACCGTGGCTCAACAGGTAGATCTATAGATAGGCTAAACTCATTTTTCAGGCATCTGACCAACCGGGTTGACACTTCAGCGTGAGAAATCGGGGGTGTGGCGTGTGAGTGTGTGAAACTAATCAAATGCGTGTGTCTCACGGCCAATGCGTGAGAGTTGGCAGCTATGAATTATTGGATACCTTTGTGGTTGGCTGACCTGTAATTGTTGACCCTCTGTCTGGTGTTTGAAAGTAGTGTACTCTTTGCCTTTGGAAGTATTTGGTTGCTGCTTGAATTTGGTGAAATTCAGGGGAGGGGGTGTAACAGAGTTAGAAATGTAGTTTAGTGTTTGTATGTGATTTTCGCCGTAATTAAGCAGCTTTATTAAGTTTTGGTGTTTTAGAGCCCCCTTTGGAGAAACGGTATACTGCAGCTCTGCTGCGTTTTGTCCTTGTATTGTTGCCATAGCTGATTAGAAGCGGTATGCTTTGCATTGGGTAGGTTGACTGTGTAAAGCACTCACCACTTTGTTTTAATTTTGTAACTGTAAAAAGTTGAAAACGTCGATATACCACCTGTATTATATTCCTTTACATGTATTGTTAGGATTTGGGTGCAATTCTAGCAACTTAGAGAATGTTTATTAATGTTTTCATTATGACCACGAGTTCATACACACGAGTCTAACGTGACTAGCTGTAAACTCCGCTAGCAACTTTCTATGCATTCAGTGTAGTTTAGCTTATGTGCGCATGGAAAGTGCAATTCAGTCTAGCAGGAAATTAATACACTACAGTACATTTAGTTTAGCATTATGTTTATGCATTATCTCCGTATGGTCTACGTCTGTGAGTGTTTAGGCCTAGTGAGTCTCAGAATATTAATAAACTCGTTCTGTGCACCTGAACATTCCATGTGGCACGTCTCCCTTGCTAGTAGGGCTGACAGTGATGGTGTAGGAAATTATGCATGTAATATAGCCCATTCAACTACTTCTTTTTATTTTGCTTGTGCAGATGCTGTTTTATGTATGCCAGTGCCTGAAGGCATGTTTTGTTTTAACTTTTCCTAAAGGAATAAATGTGATAAGCCAGTTTTGGTCTCAGTCCCTTCACTGTCTGACTAATAGTTATATATTACTAATATATTAATAACGCTTAACCAACTTTATTATAAGGGTCCCCCATACTGATAGTTATATATTACTAATATATTAATTAAACTTAACCAACTTTATTTTAAGGGGCCCCACACTGATAGCTATATACTACTAATATATTAATTAAGCTTAACCAACTTTATTATAAGGGGCCCCACGCTTATAGTTATCTACTACTAATATATTAATTAAGCTTAACCAACTTTATTGCAAGCGTTTCTGGCATCGACAAGAGTGGCGGCATGTTAAGGTAGCTCCGTGTTTTTTTTTTTTAATTTCCCCTTCGGGATCAATCATGTATCTATCTATCTATCTATATCTATCTATCTATCTATCTATTGTAAGGGTCCTATGGGGAGTGGTTCATATTGGGATAGGCAGAAGCACAGTTTAATAACAATTAGTTAAATAATAATAAGTCATAAACTTTTCTATTAACATATAGTTTGTAAATAAACATTTAACATTTAAATGATGTAAGAAATAACTGTTAATTAGTGCCAAAAAGACATGTAGTTAACTATAACACATATTAATACAATATTAGTTAATATATTTGCTAAAACATTAACATACAGATTTTATGCAAACAACAAATATTTAATTGATGATGAAAAAACTATTAACTTGTGCCAAATAGATATGTTAGTAACAATTAACAAATATTAACAAAGGGTTAGGTAATTACTAGTTTGCTATTTATTATGGCACCTTATTATGGAGTGTTACCTAAATGACAATAATAAAGTAAGATGTAAAATACATATATGTACATGAAACACCAACAGCAGGGAGGCAGTTTAAAAGTAAATAAGAGAATAAAAAAGAAATGAAAGACATAAAAAGCAATGTGCATTAGCTGCAGAAAGCAGAAGAAAAGAGTTTGGTCTTAACTTTCATTTGAAAAGTGGCTATAGTTGGGGCGTTTTTGATGTTATCTGGAAGCTGGTTCCAGAGATGGACGCCATAGTGTCTAAAAGCAGCTTCACCCTGCTTTGTTCTGATGGTCGTTTCAGTAGTAGTTGTTTATGTTGTGATCTAAGGGACCTTGTTTGGGAATACTGTTTAAACATGTCATGTAAATAGTTTGGCCCAACCCCCTTCAAAGATTTAAAAACAAGCAGAAGTGCTTTAAAATCAATTCTGTAACTGATTGGGAGCCAGTGCAGGGACTTTAAGATTGGGGTGATGTGATCTCTCCTTTTTGTTTTAGTGAGGACCCTGACTGCACTGTTCTGTATCATTTGAAGTGGTTTCAAACTTTTTTTGGGTAGTCCTGTGAAAAGCACATTGCAATAATCAATCCTACTAGTGACAAAAGCATGTATATTTTTTTCCAGATCCTCTTTTGACATATATCCCCTAAGTTTGTTAATATTTTTAAGATGGAAGTATGCTGATTTTGTGACTGATTTAATGTTAATTTAGATTGTTATCTATAAGGACACCCAGGTTTTTTACCACATTTTTTCTATTAAGCCTTTTCTTTCAAGCAGGGCAGAAATCTTTTGCCTTTCCTCCTTCTTTCCAAAAACTACAACCTCAGTTTTGTTTTTGTTGAGCTGTAGAAAGTTTTGGGACATCCATTTGTCTATCTCATCAATACAATGACAGAGGGTTTCAACAGGGGTATAGTCAGCACTTGAGCACTTGGCCCCCTGAGCACTTGGTCCTCTGAGCACTTGGCCCCCTGAGCACTTGGCCCCCTGAACACGTTCTGCATTCAACACCATAATACCACAACAACTCATCTTCAAACTTGACAAACTGGGACTCAGTACCTACCTCTGCAACTGGCTACTGGATTTCCTCTGTCACAGGCCTCAAGTAGTACGTGTTGGCAACAATATCTCAAGCAGCATCACACTGAGCATGGGGCCCCCCAAGGCTGCGTGCTCAGTCCGCTGCTCTTCACCCTGCTGACACATGACTGCACTGCAACCTACAGCAACAACCACATAGTGAAATTTGCTGACGACACAACTCTGGTGGGTCTCATCACCAAGGGCGACGAGACTCAATACAGGTTGGAGGTCGACCTTCTGACCACGTGGTGCAGGGACAACAACCTCATGCTGGACGTCAGCAAAACCAAGTAGATTGTTGTTGACTTCCGGAGAGGTCACACCCAACACCTGCCACTGACCATCGACGGTGCTGTGGTGGAGAGAGCGAGCAGCACCAAATTCCTGGGGGTGCACATCAGTGAAGACCTCTCCTGGACCACCAACACTGCATCACTGGTGAAGAAAGCTCAGCGCCGCCTCTACTTCCTGCGGAAACTCAGGCGAGCAAGTGCTCCACCAGCCATCATGACCACATTCTACCGAGGCACCATTGAGAGCATCCTCTCCAGCTGTATCGCTGTGGGGCGGAAGCTGCACTGAATACAACAGGAAAGTCCTGCAGCGCATAGTGAACACAGCTGGAAGGATTATTGGTGCTTCACTCCCCTTCCTGAAGGACATTTACACCTCCCACTTCACCCGCAAGGCGACCACAATTGTGAGTGATGCAAGTCACCCCGCTCATAATTTGTTTGATCTACTGCCCTCTGGGAAGAGGTACAGAAGCCTGCGCTCCCGCACCACCAGACTCACCAACAGCTTCATACACCAGGCTGTTAGGATGCTGAACTCTCTCCCTCCTCTCCCCCCTCCACCCTCAGCTACATAACATCCTGGACTTTTGGACCCATAATGGCTGCCTTGCACTACTCCACTTGCACTACTCCACTTGTACACTTGCACACTTTGCAACTTGTTGTTGTTGTCCTGTTGTCCTGAAAACACTTCTGAACACACTTCTCTGCTCTTACATAACTTGCACCACTATGCCACTTGCATACTTAGGTCAAACAGAACTACCTCAGCCATTTATTTATTGGCCTGACTTTTGCACTATTATATTGACTGTCTACTGTATGCACAATTGCAACCCAAATTTTGCTGCTCTTATTTCTTCATTGTATGTGCCTTCTTATTTACTTTTTATATTGTTTACTTGAATGTTATGTTTGTCTGTGGACTTAATTGGAAAAATATGTCTTGTCTCCACCGTAGGATAGTGGGAAACGTAATTTCGATCTCTTTGTATGTCTTGACGTGAAGAAATTGACAATAATCCTCAGTCCTCTGAGCACTTGGCCCCCTGAGCACTTGGTCCTCTGAGCACTTGGCCCCCTGAGCACTTGGTCCTGGCCCCGGTAGGCCCGTTCAGTAATCCATGCCTGACTGTAGGGCACTACATCTCATTATACTGGGATTTGTTCCTTCCCATTGGCACTTCATAGTGACACAGTGCTATCTGAAAGGGGCACGTCAGGACACTTTTGAGGCACTTTAAAACGTTTATTTCCATCATGGGGGTACCAGGGGATCTCAGGGCCTGTCTGAAAGACATACACACAATCGCTAGCCATACACACAATCCCTAGGCACTAGCATAACATCGCTAGCCATACACACAATCCCTAGGCACTAGCATAACATCGCTAGCCATACACACAATCCCTAGGCACTAGCATAACATCGCTAGCCATTCACACAATCCCTAGGCACTAGCATAACATCGCTATCCATACACACAATCCCTAGGCACTAGCATAACATACAGCAAGCGCACACATCTCTAGCCTACAGCAAGCGCGCACATCTCTAGCCTACAGCAAGCGTACACATCTCTAGCCTACAGCAAGCGCACACATCAACAATAACAATTGAAGTGTTCTCGTTGACTGAAATGGAGGGAAATCGGTGATTTTGTTTTGGTTTTAGCAACAACAACACGTTACATTTATATAGTGCTTTTCTCAACACTCAACGCGCACACATCTCTAGCCTACAGCAAGCGCACACATCAACAATAACAATTAGCCTACAGCAAGCGCACACATCTCTAGCCTACAGCAAGCGCACACATCAACAATAACAATTAAAGAGCAGTTTTCCGTATCTAGCCTACAGCAAGCGCACACATCAACAATAACAATTAGCCTACAGAAAGCGCACACATCAACAATAACAATTAGCCTACAGCAAGCGCACACATCAACAATAACAAAGTCAAAGTCAAAGTCAACTTTATTGTCAATTTCTTCACATGTTCCAGACATACAAAGAGATCGAAATTACGTTTCTCACTATCCCACGGTGAAGACAAGACATATTTTACCAATTTAAGTCCACAGACAAACATAACATTCAAGTAAACAAAAAAGTAAGTAAATAAGTAAATAAGAGGGCACATATAATAATAATGAAAAATAAGAGCAGCAAAATTTGGTTGAAATTGTGCATAGACAGTCAATAAAATACTAGTGCAAAGTCAGGCCAATAAAAGGCTTGGGTAGTTCTGTTTGACCTAAGTAAGAAAGAAAGTGGCATAGTGGTGCAAGTTATGTAAGGGCAGCAGAAGTGTTGTGTTTTCAGGACAACAACAACAAGTTGTAAAGTGTACAAGTGTGCAAGTGGAGTAGTGCAGGCGGCCATTGTGTGTCCAATGTCCAGGATGTTGTGTAGCTGTAGCTGGGGTGGGGGAGAGGAGGGAGAGTTCAGCATCCTTACAGCTTGGTGTATGAAGCTGTTGTTGAGTCTGGTAGTGCGGGGCGCAGGCTTCTGTACCTCTTCCCAGAGGGCAGTAGATCAAACAGATTGTGAGCGGGGTGACTTGCATCACTCACAATTTTGGTCAGCCTTGGCTTGGTGAGGTGGGTGGTGTAAATGTCCTTCAGGGGGGGAGTGAAGCACCAATAATCCTTCCAGCTGTGTTCACTATGCTGCAGCAGGGCTTTCCTGTTGTATTCAGTGCAGCTTCGCCCCACACAGCGATACAGCTGGAGAGGATGCTCTTAATGGTGCCTCGGTAGAATGTGGTCATGATGGCTGGTGGAGCACTTGCTCGCCTGAGTTTCCGCAGGAAGTACAGGCGGCGCTGAGCTCTCTTCGCCAGTGATGCAGTGTTGGTGGTCCAGGAGAGGTCTTCACTGATGTGAACAATTAGCCTACAGCAAGCGCACACATCAACAATAACAATTAGCCTACAGCAAGCGCACACATCTCTAGCCTACAGCAAGCGCACACATCAACAATAACAATTGAAGTGTTCTCGTTGACTGAAATGGAGGGAAATCGGTGATTTTGTTTGATATTGACATGGCAACGAACCGCAAATGTAGCAATGTGCAGGCTACAGTTACTGAGTCAAGTGAGGTGGAAAGTTACATGAATTACTCAGATAGACCTACAATGTTACATTTTGAAAATGAACAAACTAAAATAAAATACATTTGAATTAAATACTCATTATTTTCAAAAGCTGAGCCGCATCAGGTTGCCGACCCCTACCACACAATCTCTAGCCACTAGCATAACATTGCTAGCTATACACACCACTAGCAACAACAACAACACGTTACATTTATATAGTGCTTTTCTCAACACTCAAAACACTTCACATGGAAAGGGGGACCTCACTAACCACCCCCACTGTGTAGCACCCACCTGGGTGATGCACGGCAGCCATTATGCGCCAGAACGCTCACCACACACTAGCTTGAGGTGGAGAGTGAGGGAGTGAATATGTCAATTACAGTGGGGGATGATTAGGGGGCCAGATTGGAAATTTAGCCAGGACACAGGGGGACACCTACTCTTTGCGATGACATCTTTAATGACCACAGTGAGCCAGGACCTCGGTTTAATGTCTCATCCGAAGGACGGCATCTCCTACAGTACAGTATCCCCGTCACTGCACTGGGGCATTGGGATCGATCTTTTTGGCCAGAGGGAAGAGTGCCACCTACTGACCACCCCCTAACACCACTTCCAGCAGCAACCTAGTTTTCCAAGGAGGTCTCCCATCCAAGTACTAACCAGGCCCACACCTGCTTAGCTTCAGGCAGGGTGACCAGATTTGGGTGGGGGGGGGCCTCAAATAGGGTTTTGAGGTGGCCTTAAAAAACTATTTTGAAAACATGAACGTTTTAAATGTGCAAAAACAATAATTACAATAACAGCGGGGCTGTTGAGCTCTATACTCGCAAGATACATTTGGATGGCGACCCATCTTTAATGTTGCATAGCCTATCTCTAAATTTGATCCAAGGTGTTTCTGAAAATACATGAATCTTTTACAGTAGCTCTATAATTTTGAACAATCTGTTTTAGATCTTAATAGTCCTGACCTGTGAAAACAGTTGTGTTGATGGGGACTGATGTGGATATGTTGTCCATTTTCTTATATCTATTCAATCAAACTAGCCACTGGCGTAACATCGCTAGCTATATTCACTAGCCACTAGCGTAACATCGCTAGTCTTACACACCATCCCTAGCCACTGGCGTAACATCGCTAGCTATATTCACTAGCCACTAGCGTAACATCGCTAGTCTTACACACCATCCCTAGCCACTGGCGTAACATCGCTAGTCTTACACACCATCCCTAGCCACTGGCGTAACATCGCTAGCTATATGCACTAGCCACTAGCGTAACATCGCTAGCCTTACACACCATCCCTTGGTTAAACTAAAGAGGACCAGTGTGGCACACCACCCATGGATGCTGACCAAACGCCACCAGTATGCGGTTATGACGCAGCCATCTTTTCCTCCTCGTTTGCAGAAGGTAAATGTGTGTGTGTGTGTGTGTGTGTGTGTGTGAACTATGGCATCCTGGTGAGTCGGTCTGTGCCTGCAGATACTCATTGAAAAGAAGTGAAGTGGACCTTGAACATCCTGCGTCTCTCGTGTCTGCTCTGCGCTTCAGTGCCCTCTCCACACACGCCCTCTGGCCCAGGGTCACTTATGTAACACATTTGGAAGAGAAAGGTGTGATTTGATATGATGTTAAGCTTGTTCGAATACACACACACCCTCTCTCTCTCACACACACACACACATCCCCCCCTTCCCCCCAACCTAATCCATAATTCAGATCATTCATGCCAGTGTTGCATGCTGTTTAAGCCCACGCAGATCGCTCTGTAGCAGGAGAGAGACAATCTCCGCTTTTAGCCCAAATCTTTCTAAACACAAATAAAGCTGCTCTCATCTCCTCTCAACCATTGAGAAAACAGCAGTTACCGTGGCAACAACATATACAGAGCATTAGGAAGCAGGGAGTGGGGAGAGAAGAGCATATGCAGACCTTTTAGAACCCAGCAGTAGAGAGAACAGAAAGGCATAGAACAGCACAGAAAGACATAGAACAGCACAGAAAGGCATAGAACAGAACTGAACTGAATAGTTATCAATCAGGGTGGAAGGAGTATATTGGCATGTGTGTTCAGGAGGTGTGTAATGTGTGTGATAAGGAGGTGTGTACGTGTGTGTGTGTGTGTGTGTGTTAAGGAGGTGTATACGTGTGTGTGATAAGGAGATGGGTATGGGTGTGTGTGTGAGTTAAGGAGGTGGGTATGGGTGGTTGGGTGTGTGTGTGTTAAGGAAGTATGTCTGTATATGTGTGTGTGTGTTTAGTCTTAAAATGGGTGTTTACCTGGAGGCCTTTGAGAGATCTGTTCGCTCATACTGTTATTGCATACACACTATAAACAAAAGCTTAGACCAAAGCCTTAATACCTAACCTTCTTGTAGCATACCTTAAACAATATGTAACCATAGATTAAACACAAGATAGATAGATAGATACTTTATTGATCCCCAGGGGAAATTCAAGAACACACTTATTGCAAAACACTACACACAATGTCTTAGATTAGACACTTTGTTCAAAACTGAAATATGTCCTGTTATCATTGGGAAAACACTGGTAATTGGTAATACCCACATACATACCTAAAAACACTTACAGAGAAAACTGAACAGCAATCAGTCTGAGGCTTAGCACTACACATAGACATCAGGTAAGTTATTGAGTACCTGTTCAAATGTGAACTGTTTACTTTTACATTGAGTACCCGTGTACTGCTGTACTACTGTTGTACTACTGCTGCATTGAGTACCCGTGTACTGCTGTACTACTGCTGCATTGAGTACCCGTGTACTGCTGTACTACTGCTGCATTGAGTACCCGTGTACTGCTGTACTACTGCTGCATTGAGTACCCGTGTACTGCTGTACTACTGCTGTACTACTGCTGCATTGAGTACCCGTGTACTGCTGTACTACTGCTGTACTACTGCTGCATTGAGTACCCGTGTACTGCTGTACTACTGCTGCATTGAGTCCCGTGTACTGCTGTACTACTGCTGTACTACTGCTGCATTGAGTCCCGTGTACTGCTGTACTACTGCTGCATTGAGTACCCGTGTACTGCTGTACTACTGCTGCATTGAGTACCGTGTACTGCTGTACTACTGCTGTACTACTGCTGCATTGAGTCCCGTGTACTGCTGTACTACTGCTGCATTGAGTCCCGCGTACTGCTGTACTACTGCTGTACTACTGCTGCATTGAGTACCCGTGTACTGCTGTACTACTGCTGCATTGAGTACCGTGTACTGCTGTACTACTGCTGTACTACTGCTGCATTGAGTCCCGTGTACTGCTGTACTACTGCTGCATTGAGTCCCGTGTACTGCTGTACTACTGCTGCATTGAGTCCCGTGTACTGCTGTACTACTGCTGTACTACTGCTGCATTGAGTACCCGTGTACTGCTGTACTACTGCTGTACTACTGCTGCATTGAGTACCCGTGTACTGCTGTACTACTGCTGCATTGAGTCCCGTGTACTGCTGTACTACTACTGCATTGAGTCCCGTGTACTGCTGTACTACTGCTGTACTACTGCTGCATTGAGTACCCGTGTACTGCTGTACTACTGCTGTACTACTGCTGCATTGAGTACCCGTGTACTGCTGTACTACTGCTGCATTGAGTCCCGTGTACTGCTGTACTACTGCTGCATTGAGTACCGGTACTGCTGTACTACTGCTGTACTACTGCTGCATTGAGTACCCGTGTACTGCTGTACTACTGCTGCATTGAGTCCCGTGTACTGCTGTACTACTGCTGTACTACTGCTGCATTGAGTACCCGCGGTACTGCTGTACTACTGCTGCATTGAGTACCGTGTACTGCTGTACTACTGCTGCATTGAGTACCCGTGTACTGCTGTACTACTGCTGCATTGAGTACCCGTGTACTGCTGTACTACTGCTGCATTGAGTACCCGTGTACTGCTGTACTACTGCTGCATTGAGTCCCGTGTACTGCTGTACTACTGCTGTACTACTGCTGCATTGAGTCCCGTGTACTGCTGTATATTTTCTGTATTTGCATTTCTAAAACCTATTGAAGAATTATTTTCAGTGGGCCAATGAAAAGTATATGAACACTAACCTCATACCTGCATGCCTCTTTTGCAAGTAATGGAAGGGGCATGCAGAGACGTTGAGGTGGGGTCTGTTCAAGGGTGGATATGGCACACAGGGTGATATTTCCCCCATTGCCTAGCCTGAGAGGACATCACACACACACACACACAAAAACATATACAGTACAGACCAAAAGTTTGGACACACCTTCTCATTTCAATGCGTTTTCTTTATTTTCATGACTATTTACATTGTAGATTCTCACTGAAGGCATCAAAATTATGAATGAATGCAAAGTTATTTAGCCCACAGATGAATATTTGTCAAGTTATGGCTTGCTGAATATGGTATTAAATAAAAAAAAATAGCAACTATGAATAAACTAGAATATAAGACATGTTTCCAGTTATTTCACACATTTTTGTTAAGTACATAATTCCACGTGTTCATTAATAGTTTTGATGAATCTACAATGTAAATAGTCATGAAAATAAAGGAAACACATTGAATGAGAAGGTGTGTCCAAAATTTTGGCCTATATATGTTTCTTTTTTCAATAGCAGTTTAGCAATAGCAATAGTTTTTAACAGTAATAGTTTAATAGTTTTTTTTGTTTTTTTTTTACTTTTGTTTTGTTGCTACATGTTTTATTTTACAGTTTTTTTCAACTGCTTACACACTCAACTGCTTACACACTAAATCTTTGCTTGTCTTACAATTTTCTAAACATTTCTTTCAAACACCATAACCCCACACCAAATATGCAAAACCATACACTAATTCCCCAGTAAACAAAATAAAGTCCTGGCGACATCCCCTAAAGGTCCCCTGGCGAACGTCACCTCCTTGACATTGTGTAGGGTTCCCTTCGTCCGCGGACCTCTGTTGAGGAGGTCTAAAAGACGCCCACGAGACTTTGAGAGGGGCGTCCTGTAATGGTCACATAGCGTTATCTTGGCATAACGTTTATATTTCAGCGATGGTAAAAAAAAATAAAAAAAATAAAATGAAGCGCGATTTAGTATGGTAGGCTATTGCATCCTGTAAGTCTCAGCGTTGCTAGGAGAGAAGGAACATGAACATGCATAAACAACTTGTTCTACAACTACACAATAAATTATATTTATTTAAAGCTATCTAGAATGAATGGATATGTCTAGGGGGTTAAATTAAGTGTATGGATGCGTGTTGGTCATATGTAAGTGAGTAGCAGTGGTTTGCAGTGCGTGTGTCAAAAATGTGTCTGAACGATGGGAGAGAGAGAGAGAGTGATACAAGGGATGGCGATGATATATATAGGCCTACACCGGCGCCAGGTGAGGCCAATCTCCCTTAATTAGTCTCCCCACTGCAAGCCACCAACCTGCCCGTGTGGCCACCACGGAAAACGGCCCGTAGGGGGCAGCAGAGGGGCGTCACACCTCCTTCCCCAAAAAGGTTTTCACCCAGGAAACCTAGGGAAACATCAAGACACAATATCAATAACCAAACAACATTAATAAACAAACAAAAAAGAACCCTCTGTGACCCCATTCCATCTCTGGGTCGTCCCAACACCCGGGCCCTTGGACACTAGGAAGACAAAAGAGAACAGGTCACAAGCAACAAACATGCTTATGCTCGAGAAAGAGCATCCGCAATTACATTTTCAACACCCTTAATGTGCTGGATCTGCAAGGGGGCTGGAGGATTAAGCTCCACCGCATAATCCGCTGATTTGAGTTTCGCATCCTGTCTATAAATACCAAAGGGTTATGGTCAGTTTGAACAATTATAGGACTGGGAGCGGAGCTCAAGTAAACCTCGAAAAACTGGACAGCAAGGATGAGTGCCAGTGCCTCCTTTTCCACCGTAGCATAAGCCATTTGGTGGCGCAAGAACTTTTTAGAAAAATAGCATACTGGATCAACACCACTCGGGCTGGTCTGTAATAGGACGGCACCAACCCCATAATCACTGGCATCGACAGCCAATCGAAAAGGCTCACCAAATCTGGGTGCAGCCAGAATCGGTGCGCTAGAGAGGAGAGCCTTAGGCCTGCTGAGAGGCCTCAGTCCACAGAAAAGGAACTTTGGCACTCAGGAGGTTTGTCAAGGGTGAGACAACTGTAGCAAAGTTTTGGCAGGACCCCCTATAGTACCCTACCATCCCAAGGAATCGCCGCAACTCACGCCGATTACAAGGGATGGGAAAATTACAAATGGCTTCAACCTTTGTGCCAACAGGTCGAACTTGGCCACGACCAACCACCTTACCGAGGTAAGTAACTGTTGCTTTTCCGAACTCACACTTGGCCAGGTTGGCCCCCGAGAGACGCGGATTTTAGCTAGATGTTGCAGCCAGGGGGCGCTAAACACCACCACATCATCCAAATATGCCTCGCACTCAGTCATTCCTGCCAGGACATGATTGACAAGGCGCTGAAAAGAAGCAGGCGCATTGCGAACTCCAAATGGCATAACTTTGTACTGCAGGAAGTTATCCGGGGTCACGAAGGCAGACAACTCCCTAGCACGGTGTGTTAAGGGCACTTGCCAATAACCCTTCAAGAGGTCAAATTTGCTGACAAACATTGCCGCTCCGACACGATCAACACAGTCATCAATACGGGGAAGGGGAAAACAGTCAGGTTTTGTGACTGAGTTTAGCTTTCGGTAATCCGTACAGAACCTGTGGGTCTCATCCGGCTTACCTACTAACAAACAGGGAGAGCTCCATGAACTAAAACTGGACTCAGCTAAATCATGCTTTAGCAGGTACTTTACCTCTTTCCACAGAATGGACCTCTTGGTAGGATTCACCCGGTAGGCATGCTGTTTGATAGGCCGTGCTGAACCGACATCAATGTCATGCTCAATGACAGCGGTACGGCTCGGCACATCTGGGAATAAAGATGGAAATTCTTTTCCATTCATTCCTCTCCTTGCTAGACAGGTGAAGTAGATGCTTATGCAAATCTGCTAGCATCTCAGAGTTACGTAACCATCCCTCCGTAACCTCACGGGAGGGCACAGTCACATCCTCATCAACATCACAACCATCACGACCCTTCTCCAATGGAGGCAACACAGTCAAAGAACCTTGACAGGAGGGAGGACACACAGGAGGAGTCACCAAGCCCACAGGCTTAGAGGAGAAGTTCAAAAGGTTGACGTGACAAACCTGTGTCTTTTTTTTCCGGTCCGGTGTACTAATCAAATAGTTGTGATCAGACAGATATTTAACCACAGTGTAAGGACCAGCAAAACGGGCCTGGAATGGGCTATTGATGATGGGCAGCATGGCTAGCACCTGATCCCCTTTCTCAAAACCCCGCTCTGCAGCTTTTCGATTGAAAAGACTTTGCATCTTACACTGTGATCTCGCTAGCTCATCCCTAGCAGCAGCACGTGCTTGGTATAGGTGATACCTAAACCCACTGACATAGTCCAACACATTAGCAGGTGGCTGTTTAGTGTTCCACTCATCAGCCAGGATGGCTGTGGGTCCTCGAACAGCGTGGCCAAACACTAGCTCATTGGGACTAAAACCAAGACTCTCTTGTGCAACTTCACGAATAGCCAACAGCAGCCAGGGGAGACCCTCCTCCCAGTCACTGGAAAGCTCAACGCAAAAAAATTGCAACAGGGATTTAAGGGTCTGATGGAATCGTTCAAGAGCCCCTTGATTCTGTGGGTGATACACACTGGAGATGTTATGTCTAGCTTTTAGCTGACGCAAAGCTCTAGCAAACTCGCATGCCAGCAGCACTCTTGAGGCGTCGGGGAGTGAGGTTTAGCAACGTTCCACAAGCACAGCTAAGCTAGCTGGCATCTGTTACACAGACACAGCAGGAATAGGCTGTAAAGGAGCCACAGGTATCTTCTGGTTGAATTTGCCAGTCATTTGGCAGGTATGACACTCTTTGATGTACTTTTAAACAACTCGCTTCAACCCAGGCCAGAAGAACCTGTGTGCCACCCGATCATAGGTCTTACGAATACCGGTATGTCCTGCCACCCCATCATGGGAGAGTTTCAACACCGCCTGTCTAAACTTCAGAGGCACTACCACCTGAACAACTGTATGTGTGAAGCCGTCTTTGGTCACAGTCCACTTCCGATATAGCAACCCTTCCTTTACATAGTAACAGAAAGTCTCACCTTCACCATCTCCCTCAGGCACCACAAGAGCAAACAATCTCTTAAGATCCCCATCTGCCTTTTGTTCAGCGATGAGATCCTCACGTGAGACCTGGAACAGATAGATAATAAGTCTGAATCGACTTCAGACTTTAACTCTGACGAATCAGACTTGGTCACCGCAACTGGATGGACATCACCACATACAACTTCTCTCCCAGTGTCAGACTGGCCATCAATCGGAGGAATGGCAGGTATTGCTTCAACAACCTGACTGACCACCGGCGAAGAACTACTTAAGCATTCTTGCACCTCAGCTTCCTGTAGCTTCTTAGCTCTAGCTCTTGTTACAGCACAGACAGGAAAAACATGAGGGAATTTCTTTACACATTCATCTGGCATGTCGGGTGTCAGAGGGGCACCCAGTACAACTGGTAGCGGTGATGTAACCTGAGTAGTCTCCCAAAAATTACCCCCAGCTAGTTCATTGCCAAGGACTAACTCAATGTCTGGCACAGGCAGCGAAGGGCGTACCCCAACCACAACATTACCATTGACTAAACCGGAGGAAAGCTGGATTAAATGCTGTATCTCTCAGGATGCGCACAGGCACCTTGCTTTGACCTGGAAGAGACACAAAACCTAAGGTGATGAATGGAGAATAGTCTGAGTTATCACCACCACAAACAACATCATGAGAACAGTCACTGCCAGCATCACAGCCACAGTGAGGATTGTTAAGCGAATGCAGTCATATTCCCCTTATCCTTCCTCTTTGCCTGACACTCAGAGACCTTGTGTCCTGGCCTTCTGCAGTGAAAACACACAATTTCAAATGGTTTCTCAGTTGACATACTAGGGCCCTTTTGAAATGACACAGGATTAGACTCTGCCACAACAGGCTTTGATTTACCCCAGAAAGAAACCCAGTTCCTCTGAGAACTGTCCCAAGGCTTGCTGAATGGCATATTACGATGAGTCAATGCATACTCATATGCCAATACAGCTGCCTGGGCCAAAGTGGTCACTTTCTGTTCATTCAGATAAGTAGCTATACCATCGGGCACACAGTTCTTAAACTCCTCAAGAAGGACTAGTTCTCTAAGTAGTGGAAAGGAATCTACGTGCTGAGAAGTGCACCAGCGATTGAATAAGTGCTCTCACAAGCAAATTCAATATAGGAGTGTTTATCAAACTTCCTGTAGTTACGGAACCGATGCCTATGTCTTCCATAGACAAAGAGGCATACACTTCCTGAGCTCTGCCTACCAACACACACTGTAATAGCAGGGTCCAGATCTCTTTGGGCCATTTTAAGGCGAGACACGGCAGGTGAAAACATCGTTTTTTCATGCACTGGTCAATTTCGAGATTTTGAGCTAGTCTGTTACCTTAGCATGTATTCTATCACACTACTACAACAAAAAAGTCCGATTTACACATTTAGGTGTTTATTTCATTATATTGTGTCTACTCGTGCCTGTATATTTATCCTAAATTGAGCGAAAGTTAGCATTCTAACCTTGCATGCACTCCGGCAACTGTGACCTAAAACATATCGTGTGTAGTACCGTTGGAAAGCTCTTTTTTTTCTGTATCACACTATGTGATCCATATATGGACACTTCCTTTGTATCAGCAACCAATCGCGAAAGTTCAAAGACGAGTCTAGGCTGAGAACGGAATCTCATTGGCTGTCTTTCAAAGCTATTTTCTCAAAACGAGTTTCCTCTCCCACTCTGAGCAAGGAAACTCCACTTCAGAAGCACGTACATACACCAAACTTTCTAGACTTATGCCTAACTATATTTCGAAGATTTTTACAGAGGGGTTTGTTGATATATTACTCCTAGCCTGACTTACATGACATTTTATGCCTAAAAACATAGCAAAAATCGATTTTTTAGGGCTGTTGACATCATATTCTGATTTACAGGATAACTAAAGTAGATATTCATAAATCCCTCTGTACATTTTTCAACATCTATTATCTGAACACAATGAAAACATAATTTTGAACCTGGCTGTATCCAATGCTCAGGTTTCTTGCTTTAAAATGTATGCAAATTAGCGCATATTTAATTAGATAATGCCTAATTTGCATATGTAAACATTAAATTACAGAAAACTTGTAATACATTTTTTTTCTCATATTAATGTAAGTAATCAACTGGGTAAGTTTCATAGTGATATCTGCTTGTTAAAAATTATAAATTTTACCCTATTCACCTGTAGTGTCTCGCCTTAAAGAAGTAGCCACCCTCTCGAAATGGGAAAAGTATGTCAACTTCCTTCTCAGAGAAGGGTGGCACCATCCCAATGTACTTGCTAATATCCAATGGTGCTGGATCAGATGGTGCTATTGGCGGTGCAAGAGGAGAGGGGGGGAGCAGGAGCAGGGCCAGGAACTGCAATTCCTTTGGCAGGAAGCTCCAGCTTGCAAAGCTCAAACTGGCGTTGTTGTATTTCCCGTTCCATTTCTAACTTCCTCAAAGCTAACTCAGTGTCCATCTGTTTTTCTTGGACAGCCATTTCTCGCATTCGTACCTCTTTATCAGACATAGGCGTAAGAGGTAACGGACTATCAACACCCAGTACGCCCCTTTCAATAAGAAATGTCCTAATAGCATTAAACAATGGAGCCTTATTTTTCTTTTGTTGAGCACTAAGGGTCATCTTATAATGCTCGGCTACCTGCACTAGTTGCTCCTTAGTGAGATAGGCTAACATCCCCTCAGCGGGCTGAGCAATAAACTCCTCAACAATATAAGACATTCTAATGCTAAGTTACAAGGACACAGATCAGCAGGACACACAATCCTCAATGCAGACTAAATACAATTTATACAGGCCACAGCCTACAAATAATCAGCTCAAAGGTGCACTGGTTTAGCCTGGCTAGCGCCACCACTTCTCAATGAGACGTGGTCTGGGAACCAAACGTTAATTTTCTCGTATTTGAAGAAAATGCTCAGATCCGTTTATTGGGTGCCACGGATGTCTATCAAATGCGTCTGTGCATAGCTCATCATCGTCTTGCTTTCCCCCCTGTTCTGTGATTGGTTCCCTATCTCAGGCGAAAATTTGCTCCATGGTCTCCAGGCTGCCTTAGCAGCGTGAATCCAATCGCGCGCAAGGCAGCATGGGAACACCCAGGCTAGCACTGGTTGCTGTGCACAACAGAAAAGGAAAGAGAAATATATATATATATATTCTAAACAAATTAACAATCAAACACCCTTCAAACAGAAAGTTTTACTCTTGTTAGTAGAATCAACACTTATAAGGCTAGTCGGACAAACTAGGCGTCCCCAGTCTATCTACTACAACCCATAAAATGTTAAACTGACTTACCATGAGCAGATGTTATATTTGGAATTGCATTTCCACAATCCCAGGCATAGCAAGGCCTACTAGACAAGGAAAAACTCCGACACAACTTAATGGTAGCTCAAACTACTGCATCAAACAGGAAAAAAAAAAACAGTTTAACACAGTTTAGCTCACCACTTAGTTGCAAATGGGTGAGTTCGTCAGCATCAGCTAAACAAGCCCAACACTGGATTTAAAGCTACTCGACAACAAAGGTAAGCAAGACAAACTTACTCTCTAAACTACTGCTGTTCACAACGATTTCACATTAACGTTACATAGGCTACCACCACCAATCGTAACTGAAATCCAGCAGCTTCAGGCCAAGTGTTTGGCGATAACGTTACAAAATAGCTATTGGGCTACAAACCATATCTGACGAACGAAACCAATATAAATACACACACGCACCTGGCTCTCTCTCTCGTTAAAAAAAAAGAGTCAGTGTATGAGGAAAAAATGACTACAAATATAGCTGCAAGCAGCAATGAGGGGGCCAAGCAGTTGAGCAGGAGTTGGGATTGGATTGGACTGGACTTGACTGTGTTGTGTTAGATTGGATTGGACTTCATTGGATTGGACTTGATTGGATTGGACTGGATTCGAAGGTCACCGAATTTATTGTGTGTCCTCAAGATGTACTCCTAAGTCCATATACCAAGTTTGGTTTAAATCGGTGAAAGTGTTGATAATTATAGCACCCCTAGTGGTCAAAGCACACCAAATTAATTGTGGGTCCTTAGGATCGGGTCCCGAGTCCATATACCAAGTTTGGTTTCGATACGTAAAGGCATTGCTGAGATATGAGCTAATTTCCTGTATCTCTAGCGCCCCCCTAGTGGACGAAGGTCACCAAATGTATTGTGTGTCCTCAGGATGGGGTCCTAAGTCCATATACCAAGTTTGGTTTCTATATGTGAAAGCATTGCTGAGATATGACCCTACTTCCTGTGATTACAGCGCCCCCCTAGTGGTCAAAAGACTCCAAATTTATTGTGTGTCTTCAGGATGGGGTCTCAAGTCCATGTACCAAGTTTGGTTTCAATATGTGTAAGCATTGCTGATATATGAGCATACTTCCTGTGATTATAGCGCCACACTGTGGTCAAAATGTACCAAATTTCTTGAGCCTCCTCCTAATTGGGTCTTGAGCACATGTAGTAAGTTTAGTCTTGACACGAGAAAACCTTGCTGAGATATCACTTCACTTCCTGTTTGGCGGTTTTGACGACAATTTTAATTGGCTGTTACGGGCGACGGTTTTAGATTTGAAGACAAAAAGGGATAACTTTTTTGAGGCTTGGTCTGAAGATCATCTGCACCAAATTTCGTGAAAATCGGACAAACTTTGTGACCTGTGAAAACTTTAAGGTGTTTTTGATTAAATCCAATATGGCGGCCGAATCAATTACGATGACATCACAATTTGGCTTGGGTCAGCCTATGGACCTCCAACAGTATTAACAGACCCCACTAGTACATTTTAATTCCAAACACAACAGCAGCTACAGGCCAAAACACATTTTTCCTAATTGCACCGCCCCCTAGAGATGAAAAGTCACCAAAGTTTTTGAACATCCTCCTGATGGGGTTATGAGTTCCCGTACTAAGTTTGGTTATGATACATGAAATGGTTGCGGAGATATGAGCTCACTTCCTGTTTGGCGGCTTCGCCACAAATTTCGATTGGCTGTTACGGGAGAACGGTTCTAGTTCCAAAGACGAAAAGGGATAACTTTTGTGTTGCTTTGTCTGAATATCATATATACTAAGTTTCGTGAAAATCGGACAAACTATGTGAGGCGTGAAACTTTTTAAAGGTTTTTGACAAAATCCAAAATGTTACGTGTGTGAAGGCACGGCCAACTTTGGCCTGTTGGTGGCGCTAGAGCGCTCAAGGTGCCGGTATGAAACTTGGTGAAATTAATCATGAGACTGTCCCCAATCAGTGTGCCAAATTTCACAACTTTTCATCAGACGGTTCTATGGGCTGCCATTGACTTCAATGGCAGAGGAAAGATGTTGAATAAATATAGCTGCAAGCAGCAATGAGGGGGCCAAGCAGATAGGCCGGAGTAACCATGGCAACGAAATGCTGTTAGCTCAATGCTGCAATCAGACGTATGGCCATAAGCTGTCAAAGCAAGTTTCACGTTAAATTTAATTTAACAGCAGCAGCTACAGGCCAAAAGGCATGTTTGTGAATTACAGCGCCCCCTAGAGGTCAAAGGTCACCAAATTTCTTGAGGGTCCTCCTGATGGGGTCATGAGTCAATGTACCAAGTTTGGTTTTGATACATGCAAGGGTTGCTGAGATATGAGCTCACTTCTGTTTGCGGCTTCACAAGAAATTTTGATTGGCTTTTACGGGCTTAACGGTAATACTTCGAAGACAAAAAGTGACAACTTTTGTGAGGTTTGGTCTGAAGATGATCTGTGTCAAATTTGGTGGGAATCAGAGAAAGTATGTGACCCCTGATACATTTTAAGTGTTTTTGATGAAATCCAAAATGGCGGAAAATCCATCATGGCGGAAAATGACGTCATAGGGTGCGTTGAACTCGGCTTGGTCCAAGGATTCCAACAATACCGACTTTTGAAAATCGGACCAACAGGTCAAAAAGTTACGCATGAACACACGCCCAACTTTGGCCTGTTGGTGGCGCTAGAGGGTTCGAGTTGCCGACATGAAACTTGGTGACATGAATCATGGGACCGTCCCCAATCAGTGTGCCAAATTTCCCAACTTTTTACCATACGGTTCTATGCGCTGCCATAGACTCCCATTGCATATAATTATAATAATAGGAAAACGTAGAAACACAATGAGGTCCTCGCAGCTTCGCTGCTTGGCCCCCAATAATAGGAAAACGTAGAAACACAATGAGGTCCTCGCAGCTTCGCTGCTTGGCCCCCAATAATAGGAAAAGGTAGAAACACAATGGGTGCCTTCGCAGCTTCGCTGCTTGGCCCCCAACTACTCACCCCGGCATGGACCATCGTGCACTCCAGACCTGTCGTTAATACTACTCTGTCCTACACCTGTCGCTTCTGAAGCGTGCCAGGCTTGAGGCTCACTGCACTCCAATGAGTGCAGCCGTTCTCACTTGCCCCTTAGAGGAGTTTTAACAAACTCCCTCCCAGGATTGTTTCCGACAATAAGTAGTAAACAACCAAACACGAAAATAAATAAACCCGGAAAACAACAAAACAGTGCTTGAAGGAAAGGCCTCTTGACCAAGCTGAGCAACTGCTTCTTACCTGGGCGGTATTCCATCAACCTCGCTAAAGGCCAAACCTGGCTTATTTCGATAAGTCTCGCTAATTTTAGTGAGAATTCGCTCCATTAATGAGGTTAACGTGAATCCCAGTTTGGTAACCATGGGAATTTATGCCACAGAACTAACCTGTCCGTAGCAGGTTAACTTTCAAGCTAAATTAAGCTGTGTTAAAAAAAAAGCAATCAGTCGGAAAACGAGTCAAAAAAGATGGTTCCGCCAACCCGGCGCGCCTCGTCACCTGTAGCCTATAACTTCAAAAATAGAAGTAGGCCTAAATGTTTTTTTCCGACAGTGCACCAAGCATGGATTTACACATTCACTAGCTCCAAAGAATGTATGAAGATTATACGATTAAAAATGTTTTAACTTCACATGCGTGTGGTTCTAGGAATCGTGCTACTCTGGGTCACTTACGTTCAGTGGTGGTGTAACGTGCAGCGAGACATGCACATTTGGTAGGCTGTTCAGTGACAGCTTTGCGGGCTATATTATAGGCTACTACTATCTGATGCAAGCCAAACGATAATTATTCTGTAGCCTAGGCAGCTAATAATTAAAACTGCTTCATGAGTCGACGATTGTTCATGAATGTCAAATCAACTGTGTGCTACACAGATTAAATACTAGGCATAAATTGAATTAAAAGCCATTGCATTTCAGATAATTTTATTTCAAACACTTTGGGACTTATGGGAGACAATAGGCTATTATGTTGATACTAATTTATTTTATGACCACCTACACCTAGACAATAATTTGGAGTGAACTCTTTTAATACAAGAACATTGGCTATAGATAGTTTTTGAGTTTATACTATTTATTCATTCACTCGTTTTGTTCAAGCATAGACTGTATAGTCTAGATGTGTTCAAGAGTGAAGCCAATCAAACTCGCAATTGATTTCAAACCATTAGCATTGTTATTTTAAATGTAGGCCTATGCTTTCATTATTCTCCAATTTCTGTAGGCAATCTATTTTTTTCTCTCGATGTTAAATTTGATGAATTTCGATGAAAATCCTGTAGATGGCGCTTGCCTATCGAACAGAAATCGTCTAGTAATTTTACGACATATATCGTCTTTTCGTCAATCTACTGTTTTGGTCTACTATTCTACCTCAAAACGAAAGCAGAGATGAAGCTGAACTAAACCTCTCTTGAATAAACAAGGCCAAGTTGCCGCTAACTTGAGTTAATGGAACGGCTTCAGCCCCAAGTGAAAGTCTACGCTAGTTCAAGCCAGGCTATTTCTGTTAAGCACCGCCTTCATTAGTGAGGTTGATGGAATATCCCCCTGGAGTGCACAGCGGTTGACGTTGCTGAGAAAAAGACAAAAAATATATATGAATGAAGCCACGCTACAATTTTACCGGAGAAAAATATTCCGGAGAACTCTCAATTTGTGTTACGCCTGCTCATGGCACAACACAACAGATTCCAATTATAAATAAATTATATTTATTTAAAGTGATCTAGAATGAATGGATATGTCTAGGGGTTAAAAATTAAGTGTATGGATGCGTGTTGGTCATATGTAAGTGAGTAGCAGTGGTTTGCAGTGCGTGTGGCAAAAATGTGTCTGAACAGTGGAAGAGAAAGAGAGAGATACAAGTGATGGCGATGATATATAGGCCTACACCGGCGCCAGGTGAGGCCAATCTCCCTTAATTAGTCTCCCCACTGCGCCAGGTGAGGCCAATCTCCCTTAATTAGTCTCCCCACTGCGCTAGGTGAGGCCAATCTCCCTTAATTAGTCTCCCCACTGCAAGCCGCCAACCTGCCCGGGTGGCCACCACGGAAAATGGCAGACGGCCCGTAGGGGGCAGCAGAGGGGCGTCACAGCTCAGAAAAGGGTGTAGTAAAGGAGTAGGCTAAATCACCAAACAACAATATAGCCTACCCATGCAAAAAAACATGTAGCCTAAACATTAGTTCAATATGCCTCTTTGTGGAAGCGTGGGATAGGCTACATTTCAAAGGCTTTCTTTATTTCTTTCTTTTCTGTTTTGTTAACTTGTGGAATAGTGGTAGGTTTCATGGCCATCCTATATCATTGAAATGTATAGTCTGGAATCGAACCATTCACCTCGCTTAATCCAAGGGGCGGGCAGAGAATTGTCTTTCAAACTGCCTAGGCATGCAATAGGCCAGCGCTACGACCATATCCGTATCTGGTCGGCAAAACGGCAAATACATCCTTCTTCGAAAGTAATGACTTAAGTGCATTGTGTTGCTCAACTTTCAAAGAAAAGCACAAGTCCAACTCCTCCAAAGTTGATGCCAACGCCGATTCAAACAACCGCTCTTCGTTTAGCCATAGCCACCTTCCTTGTTGTTCACAGTCGCAGGGACTGTCGTTATCCTGTTAAGCCCACCTTAAGACTCTCTAACAAAATAGAGCTGTGATTGAATAACATCAAGGTGTTAGCCAATAGAAATCCCTATGGTTTTGATACTAGACGTACAGGCTGAGCAAATTAATTTGCCGCCGCTAGGGTGCGTCTAGATTTCTAGGCTAGAATAGTGGAATATTTTTTGTTAACTTCTCAGTTAAAGTGAATTATTATATAACCTTTACACATTTGTTGAACCATGGTACTAATAAAAAATTACAGGATAGTAAGAGCTAAAAATGTTGCTTCATTTATCCAATTTCCACCACTGTGGAAAACGTAGGCCGGTCTCTCCCGGGCACTGAATTCTGGCAACTTTGAAAACCAGCTTCTTTTGAAGATGAACAGACACCTTTTCAGTTTCAACTAATGACTGGCATATTAGTAGCTGCTGGACATAGGTGGCCTGTGTGTGAGAGTGAGATGGTGACCTGGGGAGTAAGCCCTAGTTATTTATTTTTCATTTTTACCTGAAGTTCATACAAAAGTGAAATTTCTGTTTCTGTTTTTTTTCTTTGTAAGAAGATATGGGAACCCTGAATATGCTTTATGCTTTTATAAGAAAGCCAAAATAAAGTTCACAATAAAAGTTCAAAATAAAACCGCTTGCTTTTTACTTTTACTTCAAATACTTAAGTACAATAAATATCAGAAATTTACTTTTGATACTTAAATACAGTATATATCAGATACTTTAAGACTTTTACTTAATAATCTAATATTCTAAAAGGTAACTTTCACTTCTAATTTCACTTCTTAATAATAACGTAATATTCTAAAAGGTAACTTTCACTTCTACCAAAGTCTTTTACTAGTACGATACTTGTACTTTTACTCAAGTATTGCTTTCTAGTACTTTATACTGTGTGTGTGTATGTGAGAGAGTGTGTGTTTGTGCCTGGGGTGTGTGAGAGTGTGTGTGTGTGTCTGGGGTGTGTGTGAGAGAGTGAGTGTGAGTGCCTGGGATGTGTGTGTGTATGAGAGAGTGTGTGTGTGTGTGTGCCTAGGGTGTGTGTGTGAGAGAGTGTGTGTGTGCCTGGGGGGGGTATGTGTGAGAGTGTGTGTGTGTGCCTGGGATGTGTGTGTGTGTATGAGAGAGTCTGTGTGCTGTGTGTGTGCCTAGGGTGTGTGTGTGAGAGAGTGTGTGTATGTGAGAGAGTGTGTGTGTGCCTGGGGGGTGTATATGGCAGTGAGGGGTCTGTAACATTTCTGTGCTGACGCACAGGTGTGTTCTCAGAGCAGGGGGGGGGGCACTCAGGTCTGAAGGCAGTCCTCAAGAGACCCCCCCCCCCCCCCATGGTTCCTCCCAGAATGCCCCCCCCCCCCAACCAAAACACACTAGTGGTTGCTGAAAGCTGCAGTCGATTCATGAAGTAGCGCCACCACAGTCCATTACAGTCCACTGACCAGCACAGACCAGCACTGACCAGCACAGCAAGACACCACAGACCATCACTCACCAGCACAGCAGGACACCACAGACCATCACTCACCAGCACAGCAGGACACCACAGATCAGCTCCACCACAGTCCACTTCCACAGCTCTTTAAATGGGCTCTGTGTAGGACTGCAAAATGGCCTGAGAGAAAGAATAGCAACACAACTCAAATTATTTTGTATTCTTACTTAATGACTCATCATTTTGGCAAGGCTTGTTATTAGCGTTAAGGTATTATCCTTATTCCGAAAGGTCTGATTTGCACTGTTACGCAGTCATTGCTTTTTTTTCCCCACAATGACATTTTGAGTTCATGATTTCTCTGTTGTATTTTGAGGCAGACTTGCTGTTTGAATAAAATGTGTTTTGGTACAGGTTTGAAAATTCATTATCTTTTATAATAGTCTATGTAGGGGCCTACAACCCATGACAACCCATGACATACATGAGTAATCAAATAATAATCATACAATTGGCATGACATCATACATAAGTAATCAAATAATAATCATACAATTGGCGTGACATAATACAATCAAATAATAATCGTACAATTGGCATGACATAATACAATCAAATAATAATCATACAATTGACATGACATCATACATAAGTAACCAAATAATAATAAAGAATCATCGTGTGATCACCACACTCACACTGCACCAGCTATATTGTGTTAAATAAAATAATAATACAATATTAATCAATTACATACAATAATAATACAATATTAATCAATTACATACAATCATAATACAATATTAATCAATTGCATACAATGCAAGACAACGGCAGCAAGTCCACATAGCCCCCATAGTCCATTTCAGAAGCCCCCCCCCCCATACCCCATAGTTTTACATGGGTGCCTTGAGCCCCCCACCACCGACCCAAAAAAAGGTGAGTTTGGCTTTAGCAGGAACCCCAGTGAGGTGTGCCACACACACGCACACACACACACACACACACACACCGCCTGGGGCTTTTAGCCCAGCAAGGGGTGACATTTTACCCACACTGATGAGAGGATGACAGTAGAGACAGACAGGGGGAGGACAGGAGAAAAAGAGAGAGCAAGAGAGAAAGTGATAGAAAGAGAGAGCAAGACTGATAGAGAGAGAGCAAGAGAGGATGAGTGATAAAGAGATAGACAGAGAGAGCAAGAGATATAGAGTGATAGAGAGAGATAGAGAGAGAGCAAGGGAGAAAGAGTGATAGAGAGAGAGAAAGAGTGATAGAGAGAGAGCGCAAGAGTGATAGAGGGAGAGCAAGGGAGGATGAGTGATAAAGAGATAGACAGAGAGCAAGAGATATAGAGTGATAGAGAGAGATAGAGAGAGAGCAAGGGAGAAAGAAAGAGAGAAAGAAAGATAGGAAGAGTGATAGAGAGGGGGCAAGAGAGAAAGAGTGATAGAGAGAGAGAGCAAGAGAGAAAGAGTGATAGAGAGAGGAAGAGAGGGAGCAAGAGAGAAAGAGTGATAGAGAGAGAGCAAGGGAGGATGAGTGATAGAGAGAGAGAGCAAGAGAGAAAGAGAGGGAGCAAGAGAGAAAGAGTGATAGAGAGAGAGCAAGAGAGAAAGAGTGATAGAGAGAGAAAGAGTGATAGAGAGAGAGCAAGAGAGAAAGAGTGATAGAGAGAGAAAGAGTGATGGAGAGAGATGAAAGGGAGAGAAGGAAGCAGAAGCGACCGGTGAAAATAGAGGAGGAGAGATTATGATCTAGAGGAGGAGAGATTATGATCTAGAGGAGGAGAGATTATGATGCCATTTGGGCCATTTGGATCTAGAGGAGGAGAGATTATGATCTAGAGGAGGAGAGATTATGATCTAGAGGAGGAGAGATTATGATGCCATTTGGGCCATTTGGATCTAGAGGAGGAGAGATTATGATGCCATTTGGGCGATTTGGATCTAGAGGAGGAGAGATTATGATCTAGAGGAGGAGAGATTATGATGCCATTTGGGCCATTTGGATCTAGAGGAGGAGAGATTATGATGCCATTTGGGCGATTTGGATCTAGAGGAGGAGAGATTATGATCTAGAGGAGGAGAGATTATGATGCCATTTGGGCGATTTGGATCTAGAGGAGGAGAGATTATGATCTAGAGGAGGAGAGATTATGATGCCATTTGGGCGATTTGGATCTAGAGGAGGAGATTATGATCTAGAGGAGGAGAGATTATGATGCCATTTGGGCGATTTGGATCTAGAGGAGAGAGATTATGATGCCATTTGGGGCATTTGGATCTAGAGGAGGAGAGATTATGATCTAGAGGAGGAGAGATTATGATGCCATTTGGGCGATTTGGATCTAGAGGAGGAGAGATTATGATCTAGAGGAGGAGAGATTATGATGCCATTTGGGCGATTTGGATCTAGAGGAGGAGAGATTATGATGCCATTTGGGCGATTTGGATCTAGAGGAGGAGAGATTATGATGCCATTTAATTTGGATCTAGAGGAGGAGAGATTATGATGCCATTTGGGGCCATTTGGATCTAGAGAAGGAGAGATTATGATGCCATTTGGGCGATTTGGATCTAGAGGAGGAGAGATTATGATCTAGAGGAGGAGAGATTATGATGCCATTTGGGGCCATTTGGATCTAGAGGAGGAGAGATTATGATGCCATTTGGGGCGATTTGGATCTAGAGGAGGAGATTATGATCTAGAGGAGGAGAGATTATGATGCCATTTTGGGCCATTTGGATCTAGAGGAGGAGAGATTATGATGCCATTTGGGCGATTTGGATCTAGAGGAGGAGAGATTATGATCTAGAGGAGGAGAGATTATGATGCCATTTGGGCCATTTGGATCTAGAGGAGGAGAGATTATGATGCCATTTGGCGATTTGGATCTAGAGGAGGAGATTATGATCTAGAGGGGAGGAGATTATGATGCCATTTGGGCCATTTGGATCTAGAGGAGGAGAGATTATGATGCCATTTGGGCGATTTGGATCTAGAGGAGGAGAGATTATGATGCCATTTGGGCCATTTGGATCTAGAGGAGGAGAGATTATGATGCCATTTGGGCGATTTGGATCTAGAGGAGGAGAGATTATGATCTAGAGGAGGAGAGATTATGATGCCATTTGGGCCATTTGGATCTAGAGGAGGAGAGATTATGATGCCATTTGGGCGATTTGGATCTAGAGGAGGAGAGATTATGATCTAGAGGAGGAGAGATTATGATGCCATTTGGGCCATTTGGATCTAGAGGAGGAGAGATTATGATGCCATTTGGGCGATTTGGATCTAGAGGAGGAGAGATTATGATCTAGAGGAGGAGAGATTATGATGCCATTTGGGCCATTTGGATCTAGAGGAGGAGAGATTATGATGCCATTTGGGCGATTTGGATCTTCAAATAATCTTGAGTAAAGGATAATGGACGTTACGCCAGAATGTGCGCATGCGACACGCCAGTGGAGGGGCCGGTACACCTCATAAGCGCATTACTTTCTCAGAATCAGCTTGATTCGCCAGGTGTAAACCTCAGAAGTGCATTACTTTCACAGAATCAGAATCAGCTTGATTGGCCAGGTTTAAACCTCAGAAGTGCTTTACTTTGTGTGAACGGAACGCTGTGGAGTCCATTATCTCTCTTATACCACTGTTGTCACTTACGTTGCGTTCATTTGCTGTTATAATTTAAATGTTTTAATCGCTAAAACTAGCTTTAGCTAAGCCTACTGCCATGTTAGCTTTAGCTAAGCCTACTGCCATGTGACAAAGCTACAAGCCACCCCATTCATATGCTACAACATTGCTATGTTCTGAACGTCTGTCAGATTACTATTTTATAGCTCTGATGCAATCAGACAACAATGTTTTGAGTGTATAAGAGTACATATTCTTCAGTGTAGGTATGTGAGAGCATGCATGTGAGTGTATGTTAGTGTGTGTGCGCCTGTGTGCTCGGGTATGTTAGTGTGTTTGTGTGTGTGTGTGTGTGTGCCTGTGTGGTGTGTTCATGTGAGTGTATGTAAGTATGTGTGTGTGTGTGCCTGTGTGCTTATGTGAGTGTATGTAAGTGTGTTTGTATGGCAAGCTGATTGAGCATTTATTCTGATATCTTGATATCAGGCATAATTGTCATGTACATGTAAGCCATTTTTGTCAACTAGTTAACTAGTGAGCCATGTTTGTGTGAACTAGTTAACTAGTGAGGGCCAAAAGGCTCACTAGTTAACTAGTGAATACATTTTAGCTTCACTAGTTAACTAAGGCCAAAATGCATACCAGTCAGCTAATTGAAGGCTTTTGGGTCTCACTAGTTAACTAGCTGCAGTAGGTCAATGTCACTAGTTAACTAGTGAACTATAAATGGCTTACTAGCTAGCTAGTTGATGGCAGTAGGCTCACTAGTTAACTAGTTGATGCATCATTTGTCCAAACTAGTTAACTAGTGAGGTCATAAATGTATACTAGTAAACTAGTTCAAGACAAAATTCACACTAGTCAACTAGTGGCTTGGGGGAATTCAAATTAGGGAGGCGAAGAATTCTGGAAATTGGGGCTTTCTATTGGCTCCCTATGTCCAAATAGAACATGATAACCAATCACAGTGCAGAATTTCACGAAATCCCACCCACAACATTTGCATGTGGCACACAAGTTAACATGCTGGCTAAAGGTACTCTAGCTAGTAAACTAGTGGCTTCAGTGTGACACTTACATGTAAACTAGTGAAGGCAGAACTGCTCACTAGTTAACTAGTGAAGACACAAATGCCCACTAGTTAACTAGTGAGTGAGGTCTAAAAAGTGTCACTAGTTTACTAGTGTGCACCAAAACACCCACTAGTGAACTAGTGAGGTGCAAAAAGTGTCACTAGTTTACTAGTGTGCCCCAAAATGCCCACTAGTTAACTAGTGGAACAATTTAAGTCTCACTAGTTTGCATGTGTGGCAGTGAAGCAGCTCACTAGTTAACTAGTGCGCACAAGACACACACTAGTGGCTGTTTTTGGAGCTATCTAGTTCACTAGTAATGCAAAAGGTACTCTTACTAGTTAACTAGTGACAAATTGGCCTTCACTAGTTAACTAGTTGACATGTTTGGCATTACTAGTTTACTAGTAATGGAACAGGACATGCTCACTAGTTAACTAGTGAGCATATCTGCATTATTAATGCCTTTCACTAGCTTATAGAGGGCATTTTTTGAGCCTTACATGTTAGCTAGTGAAGACAAAACACTGTCCATAATGAACTAGCAGGAGAAAATGCCCCTCACACTAGTAAACTAGTGGAATTTGAATAAATACACAAACGGGCTGGCATTTTGTGCAACTAGTTAACTAGTGGGACATAACATTGGCCACTAGTTAACTAGTGTGCAATGTCGCGACTTGCATGCAAACGTAAGAAGGCGGAACAAGGATTTTGATTGGTCCATTTAGGACTCAGAAACCTAGAAAACATGGCTGACTTCGTCCAGGCTGTTCTAAGAGCAAACTTTTTATAAACTAAGATCGTTTTGAGCATAAAAATATGTTTTGATAACATGTCTAGTGACAAAGTTGTAGTGTATTGCTGTAATCTTCGTTCAGTTAATGTCTACAATCTTTAGTTTTTCAGTTATTAGTCTGAAAATCGCGATAAAACTGGAGGCATTTGTATATGGTTGCCTAGCAACAAAACGTTTCAGTAACATGAACATTGATGATAGCATTGTTGATGTGGCAAGACTAGCTCAAGTGGTTAAGCAGCAGGAGATCATGTGGGAGACCAGGGTTCAATTCCTTAGAAGTGCATGAAGTTTTTTTCTTGAGCTTTTAATTACTTTTGAAACCATGTGCAGTTAATGTATACAATCTTTTGTTTTTCAGTTATTAATCAGAAAAGCGTGACTGAATGGATACATATATGTCTGTGGTTGCCTAGCAACAATAAACAAAGAATAATATTAAAATCGATCCCTTGAATCTTTGGTGTGGATTACTAAGAGCTCACTTGTTAAAGCATGGTGTTTCCCTGTTATTATTAAAAAACATTTTGACAGAATATGAGATACTGCATACTGCAGGCTCTGCTTTACTATCTATACTGAAGTACCGTTGCAGAGCAGTGTGTCACTTTAGCCACTAGGGCACCCATCAGGACCTGATCGCCAGGCTATGAACAGTAAATTTACTTTTTTAGACTGGGTGGGGATTCTTACATAATACCCAATAGAAGTCTTCTACCCACCCTCTCATTAGAATTTGCATAATAGCCGTTTCAGGCACTAGTTAACTAGTGAGCTGCTTCACTGCCATACATGCAAACTAGTGAGACTTCCATTGTTCCACTAGTTAACTACCCAGACAGCAAACGGACTCTAAACATTATCCCAGCCGGAGGTCTGGTGAACTCGGGCGGATCAGAAATCAGATCGAAACTGTGTCCACTTGCACACGCTGCGTATCCGCAGCGATGGTGGTTCGTGGATCCGATCAGACACCGCGGCGGTCCCATTGCGTATCCGTACATAAATGGATACATCCGCCACGGTTTCGCTTTGGATCCGCGAATGAGCCACAGATCCGCTCCGGGTCCGCTTTGGACCCGGTCATATGAAGGCATCCGCCCATGAATCATTTCGGACCGCTTAATCATCCGTCCCCGGATCCGTTTAGGATCCATTCATGAAGCAGTTCATCTGGCCCATATCCCTGGCATATTTCATGGCCAAAAACTAGCTACTACTACAGAAATATATAGCTTAACCTATCTGGCCAACACCTAGACTGCACTAGGTTTTAATGTAAAGTATTGTACCAACCAATATGACAAATAATACAAATGACTTAATACATTCAGTTCAAGACATGAAGTCAAAATCTATCATGTGAAGCACGTTGTGATTTTACAACCTAATGCCTTCATTGTGAAACAGCAAGTATGAAAATAGGGGTTTAACTAGCAGTAGGCTACATCAATTCAGCTCTGCTACACTACAATAGCCTACAAGTTATCCATCAGTTACAAACTGTAAATCCTTTATTGCTAACTGTCCAATTGTGGAAACTTGTCTCAATGCTCCTCACTGCACCTCAATGCTCAATGAGAGGTCATCGTAGACACTAAATACATTGAACAGGTATTAGAGGTAAAATGAAATGCAACCATAAAGTGTCAAACTTTTTTTATTATTATTATTTAATGAATATTAAGAACATGTTCCAAAACACAGATAACCTTCATACCAGACCACTGTTTTTCTTAGTGGGAAATAAGTAGCCTGATTTTTTTGGGTAGAGTTGCTGACAGTTAAGACTTCGCCTTGAGCTTTTCCTGTTTGTTGGCTGGTTGAACCACTGACTCACAGCATCTGTAATCATAGAAGCATAAAGGCCCATTCACACCAAGAACGATAACGATAACTATAACCATAACTATAAAAGCGTTCACACTGAACAACGATAAACAAAGTCTCTCATTGTGTTAATAAATGTGAGGGCTAAAATTCGATGGGTTCTGATTGGCTATTAGCATTTTATCGTTGTGAAAATCGCTCTGAAAGTGATCCCCAACGATATCGTTCTTCATGTCGTTATCGTTATAGTTTATGTGTGAACGTCGTCATTCATATTAACGAGAACGATATTTATTTATAGTTATCGTTATCGTTTTTGGTGTGAATGGGCCTTAACAAAATGAGTTGTTATACATAACTACCTACTTTTAAACGGAATGTCTGCTACATGAATATAAAGCTACCGCCGCCAGCAGGCTGCTATCGGCTCTGTCTAACTGTGACAAAATCTACTACCTGTAAGTCCGCAAGTGAAGCACTCGGTTCGCAGAGTGTAAAAATAATTTTAGAAGACTAATCCAATGTTTTTTAAACATACTATGCGCCCGTCACGTCTGGTGTAACCAGTTCCATTGACTACAGTGGAAGCCAATTGTTGCAACAGATGCTCTGCAAACTGAATGCTTCAGTTACGTGCGCAGTGTAGCCTTCCTGTAAGTGTGATGAGGAGTTATGGAATTTACCACATTTTGGCAAAGACCTGTTCCTTAAAATACAAAAAGGCATCAGAAAAGCGGTTCCAGACACAACTACTTGTTAGTTACAAAGTCCAGCATTTGGGGGGGTATTAGAAATGAGGTATTTATCAAAGCTGATAAAAGCATTTTATATGTTGAGATTTACCTGCAATTCATCCTGAACCGGTATCAGCAGCAGAGGTCTGTAGTTATTTATCTTCTAAAATAAAAATATGTGCATTTCATTAGAGAGCTTTTGAAGTAGGTGGATTTTATTACAGAAGACAAGCATATTTTTGTATGTTGAGATTTACATTCAATTCATCCTGAACTGATAAAGGCAGTTACAAAAGCATGTGGTTATTTTATTATTATTATTATTATTTTTTAAGTGTGGACCAAAAGTCAAATAAATCAAATGTAAAACTGTAGCTTACTTTACTTGGCTGGCAGGCCAGGATGAGAAAGGGTAGACCCCCAAACCAGACTGGAGCCACTGGTGAATGACCTGTAACACAGATGTAGAACATAAATATACATTACTTTTATCATCAGAAAGAAACTGCCAAATATTTAACATTACCAATCTTACACTCCATTAAAAAATGAGCTTTATATCAGGATCCAGAGAGTGTGATGCTGATCATTTTAGCTCATAGTTCCGTTGAAAATCGTCTGGTCTGTGACAAGGCAATGATACTTGACGGTAGAAAGACCTCCAGCTCCACAATGAAGCATGTAAAGATGTGAAAAAGCAGTTATAAAGAGGCAAAAGTCAAATACTGCCCCTTCTCATTAAATCTTACTCAAGAAACATTCATCATCATTCAATGAACTTGTTGGACGGCGGTATGTCTACATAAAACACATAACCGAGGATTTGTGGCCTTATATTAGATAAAAGTTAGCAAAAGCCGGTTTTGGAACCAGGAAACGCGTCTGCAAAAACGACTTTTTATATCGGATCGAAAATCCTTCCCTGCTTATTTTGTGCAGCCACATAGCAAAGCCCATAGTATGCCAGTTAGCCGACTCGCTAACTTTTACAAAATATAAGGGCACTAATCCCGAAGCAGTTTGTTTTAAGTATAAATATTGTCAACAAAGTTCAAAAAGTCCCTTTTTGGAACCAACAAACACATCTGAGCATGCACGACTCACATCGGGCTATGACAGGGAATATCATTATAACCTTAATTAGCTTATCAGCTGCTAACGTTCAAGTTATCCAAGACAGGCAACGTTAACCAATGTGAAATCAGCCCCCTACCAGAACGAAATGATGTTTAAACACATCCAAAGTAGCCTAGGTTTTCTTTAAGACAGCGCCCGAGTCCATAATCACTAAGAAAAAAAACAAATTTTCCTGTTAACATTATCGTTAGCCAACACTAGCTCACGCAAGCCAACTTTGTTGTTCACAGGCAAAACACATGAAGTTAGCTTAGCTCATTTTAAACATAATTTTGAGTTAAGTTATGAAACGTTAACAAAGCTCAAGTTAGACAGGATTTAGCCCTGTGAAAGGTGAGCTAAATTAGCGTGCGCAACCTAGAAACTAGCTGGTGTGTAACTTGGCAGCTAATATGAGCTAGCACTAGAAGCTACAGCCATCAAGCTGGCCATTAACGTTACGGTATAGCAATTTCTAATCGGATTATATCAGCAAGCTAGATAAGTAAGACATTTTCACTGGATAGACTAGGTAACTTCAAAAAGAAAGCACATAGGAGCATACTTACAGTGAGCCTTCAGACGCCGCCGTCTTCCACTCCATCAGCGAGAAAACTGAGGAAAGAGCCGTTAGCAGACTTGAGAGGGCGTTGATATCTTGCGCGCATTCGCACGGGGTCCCTCAGCGGTTTGAGTAGCTGGCGAGTCGGGATTGTGTTCTGTGCTTTTTGCACCTCACTAGTTAACTAGTCGAATGGAAATTGCCATCACTAATTCACTAGTGGGTGTTTTGGTGCACACTAGTAAACTAGTGACACTTTTTAGACCTCACTAGTTAACTAGTGGGCATTTGTGTCTTCAGTAGTTAACTAGTGAGCAGTTCTGCCTTCACTAGTTTACATGTAAGTGTCACATTGAAGCCACTAGTTTACTAGTTAAAGTTCCTTTGGGCAGCATGTTAACTTGTGTGCCACATGCAAATGTTGTGGGTGGGATTTTGTGAAATTCTGCGCTGTGATTGGTTGTCATGTTCTATTTGGACATAGGGAGCCAATAGAAAGCCTCAATTTTCAGAGTTCTCCACCTCCTAAGTTTAATTCTGCGCCACTAGCTGACTAGTGTGAATTTAGGCTTCAACCAGTTTTACTAGTATACATTTATGACCTTACTAGTTAACTAGTTTGGACAAAGGATGCATCAACTAGTTAACTAGTGAGCCTGCTGCCATCACCTAGCTAGCTAGTAAGCCATTTATGGTTCACTAGTTAACTACTGACATTGACCTACTCCAACTAGTTAACTAGTGAGGAGTTTTGCCTTCACTAGTAAACATGTGCACATTTTTGGCTGTCACTAGTTAACTAGTGAGACCCAAACGCCTTCAACTAGCTGACTGGTATGCATTTTGGCCTTTACTAGTGGACATTTCTGGCTCTCACTAGTTAACTAGTGAAGCTAATATGTGTTCACTAGTTAACTGTGTGCACAAACATGGCTCACTAGTTAATTAGTTGACAAAAAATGGCTTGCATGTTGGCCTGATATCAAGATATCAGAATAAATGCTCAAGCGGCTGGCCAAATTACATAGAAGTTAACAAGTGGGAATTTGACATTCAGTAGTCAGCTAGTAAACATTTTTGTACCTTACTAGTTGACTAGTAAAATATAGAAGTCTTTAAACTAGTTAACTAGTGCACATTTCAGTGTCCACTAGTTAACTAGTGAACATGCTGAGCATTACTAGTTAACTAGTAAGATATGAAACATATGAACTAGTTAACTAGAGAGAATTTGGGCCTTACTAGTTAACTAGTGAGCATTTTGGCTGTCACTAGTTAACTAGTTCACACAGAAATGGCTCACTAGTTAACTAGTGGACAGAAATGGCTTGCATGTACATGACAATTATGGCTGATATCAAGATATCTGAATAAATGCTCAATCGGCTTGCCATATGTTTGTGTGTGTGTGCGCGCCTGTGTGCTCGTGTGAGTGTGTTTGTGTGTGTGTGCGTGCCTCTGTGCTCGTGTGAGTGTATGTAAGTGTGTGTGTGTTTGTGTGTGTGTGCGTGCCTGTGTGCTCGTGTGAGTGTATGTAAGTGTGTGTGTGTGTGCCTGTGTGCTCGTGTGAGTGTATGTAAGTGTGTGTGTGTGTTTGTGTGTGTGTGCTTGCCTGTGTGCTCGTGTGAGTGTGTGTGTGTGCCTGTGCCTGTGTGCTTGTGTGAGTGTATAGAAGTGTATTTGTGTGTGTGTCTGTGTTCATGTGATTGTGTAAGAGAGAGAGAGAGAGAGATTGTTAGTTAGATTTCTGTGATGTATCTGAGTTCTGTCTCTGATTGTGTAGAAATGAGTAGCTCCTCATCTGCCCCCCTATGGAGACACACACAGACACACACACACACACACACACACACACACAGAATCATTATCTCTCTCTTTTTCACACACAAACATAATTTCTCTCTCACATAAAATCTTTCCTCTTGTCTTATACACACACACACACACACACAAACATTTTTCCTCTGGGTGAATCCTGGGATGTTATCAGCAAACTGCTGGAATCCTGTTATTTTGGGTCTATTAGTAAATCCTCTTCTGCTTAAGATTCCGTGAAGGAGGTTGGGAGGAGTGGGGGATGAGAGGAGAGAGGAGGAGAAGAAAGGGGGATTGGGAAGAGAAGAGAGGAGGAGACAGAATAAGAGAAGATAAGATGAGAAAGGAGAAACAGAGAGGAGGAAAGAGGAGAGACAGATGAGGAGAGGAGGAGAGAGTGAGTGACAGATGAGGAGGAGAGAGTGAGTGACAGATGAGGAGAGAGGAGGAGTGAGTGACAGAGAAAAGAGAGAGGAGAGAGTGAGTGACAGATGAGGAGAGAGGAGGAGAGAGTGAGTGACAGAGAAAAGAGAGAGGGGAAGAGGAGGACAGTGTGAGGAAACAAGAAAATCAAATAAATACAGAAAATAAGCTGCAGGATGAAATACAGACAGGCAGGAAAAAAGAGCTTATAAATGCATGGAGAGAGAAAGAGAGATGTGGAGCGAGAGAGAGAGATGTGATGAGAGATCTGTCTGTTCTGATGTGCTGTGCCACCCCATTCTGTGTTGTGTTGTGTTGTGTTGTGTTGTGTTGTGTTGTGCTGTGCTGTGCTGTGTTGTGTTGTGTTGTGTTGTGTTGTGTTGTGCTGTGCTGTGTGTGGTGTGTTGTCCTGTGTTGTGCTGTGAAGTTGATGGACTATCAGTATCTCTCTGTGGACTGGGAGGGACTGGGCCTATCTGATCATGTGACTCATCTCTGGAGGGGTCCTAATGCGTCAATCTCCTGCTAGCCCCCCCCCCCCCCACTCCCCCCCCCCCAGAGAGCACTTTACAGTACATCACATGCCCACTAACACACTGAGCCAGGCAAAGCATGAACAAGACAGACAGACAGCCTCACAGAAAAATAAGTGGCAGCGTTCAATTATTTACCAACAAATACATGCTAATGTAAGCCAGCATTGCACTCTCTGTCTTGTGCTGTTACACAGCCCATAATGCACTGCTGCCTAATTATGGATAGTACTGTACATCCTCTTATCCATACATGCCATGGAGCTGCCTTACATTCCTGGTAGCCATAGCAACTTGAGCATGTGCTGATGTTACAGTAGAGGATCATTGTGATGTCACAGGCAGCCCACGGAATGTCTGTTGGGCAACATTCTAACGGCAGACAGATTCCCCTGAGAGCTCAGCTGCACTCTGCACTCTGACGCTTGTGCATCTGCTGAGTGTGAGCACAGCTTTTAAAGCCCAGACCCCAGATAAGACACTTCCTGATGAGACACTGGTCCACCAATGGCTGGACAACAAAGCGCAGATTTCCTGGACAACATGGCCATCGTGATTGACCCTGGCTCTGCCTACACCAAGGCTGGCTTCTCAGGAGAGGAGCATCCCCGCACAGTGGTGCGCTCGACCGCAGGCCTCCCCGCTTACACGCCGGGGGAGAGCAGCCGCCTGGGCGCCTTCAGAGGAAACCGTGGGCCTGGCACCACCACCACCACCCCCGCTCCATCTCCCGCTCCTGCCTGCGATAGCCTGCTCGGCGACTGGGACGCGCTGGAGAGCCTGTGGGGGGCGCTGTTGCAGGACGAGCTAGGCGTGTGCCCGCAGGACCATGCCATCCTGGTCAGCGACTGCCCTCTGGCGCCCCCTGTCCAGCGCGCACGCCTGGCGGAGCTGCTGTTCGAGGGCCTGGGGGTCCCCGCGCTCTACGTGAGCCACGCTCCGCTGCTGAGCCTCTACTCCTACGGGCTGGTGACGGGGCTGCAGGTGGACGCAGGGGCCAGTGGAACGCGCGTCTGCCCCGTCTACAGCGGCTACTGCCTGCCCCACGCCGCCCGCGGCCAGCCACTAGGGGGCGCCGCCTTCTTTGCGTACCTGCAGCAGCTGCTGGAGCAGCGGGGGCCAGGGGGAGGGGTCAGCGAGCGACGCGCGACGCTACGGGAGGCCCAGAGCCACAGCTGCTACGTGGCGCAGGACTTTGAGCGGGAGCTGCAGACGGGGTCGGAGGTCACCGAGTACCGGCTGCCCGACGGCACCACCGTCGCCCTGGGCAACGAGCGCTTCCGCAGCGCAGAGCTGCTGTTCTGCCCGTCGCTGGCCGGAGAGCCGCACCCGGGCGTCCACATCCTGGCCCTCAGCAGCGTGCGGGACAGCGCCCCCCAGTGGCAGAACCAGCTGCTGGCCCACGTGGCATTGTCCGGCGGGACGTCTCTGCTGCCCGGCTTCCCCGAGCGGCTGCAGTTGGAGCTTGAGCGCCTGGCGCCGCGCGGCTCTCGTGTCATCGTCCACTCCGCTGCCCATCGCCACCTCGCCGCCTGGGTGGGCGGGGCCATCATGGCCTCTCTACGCAGCGTTCAGCCGCTCTGGGTCACCAGCGCTGACTACCAGGAGCACGGACCAGACACAGTGCTGCAGCACTGCTACTAAAGACCACACACACACACGTGCACGCGCACACACACACATTTACATTGTTTTTTATCTAAAAAAGACTAAAGAGATATTAGAGTAAATTCATGCTTATGAAAGAAAGGTGTCGTCTGGAGTCCTTACAATATAGATATGAGTCCTGTACAATATAGATATGATGAGTCCGGTACAATATAGATATGAAAGAGTCCTGTACAATATAGATATGAGTCCTGTACAATATAGATATGAAAGAGTCCTGTACAATATAGATATTAGTCCTGTACAATATAGATAAGAGTCCTGTACAATATAGATATCAGTCCTGTACAATATTATTACATTACATTTGGCTGACACATTTTTAACCAAAGCGACTAACAACAATATAGATATGAAAGAGTCGTGTACTATGTAGATACATAGATGTATTTATAGTTTATAGATTGATAGCTTTATTAATTCATGAAGTGTGGGAAGTTGTTACCCAGAACATATTCAGCAGGACACAGAAAGCAAGCATTGCACATGAGGGCAGAGAAGGCCAGAGAGTCCAGGTGGGTTTTGGGCCTGGATTTAAAAGCAGTGATGGAGGGGAGGGGGCATTTCATATATCAGGTGCCTGGATTTAAAAGCAGTGATGGAGGGGGCACTTCTTATATCAGGTGCCTGGATTTAAAAGCAGTGATGGAATGGGCAGTTCTTATATCAGGTGCCTGGATTTAAAAGCAGTGATGGAATGGGCAGTTCTTATATCAGGTGCCTGGATTTAAAAGCAGTGATGGAGGGGGCAGTTCTTATATCAGGTGCCTGGATTTAAAAGCAGTGATGGAGGGGGCAGTTCTTATATCAGGTGCCTGGATTTAAAAGCAGTGATGGAGGGGGCAGTTCTTATATCAGGTGGCAGCTGATTCCACAAGCGTGGAGCAGCGACTGCGAAGGCTCTGTGGCAGAGTGGGGGATGTGGAGGTCTTTGTTGCCAGATCTGAGAGACCTGGCGGGCTGAATGTGTATGAGGTCAGAGATGTAGATTGGGGCCAGATCATTTTGTGCTTCAAAAACCATTAGCAGAATCTTAAATTGGATCCTGAAATGGACTGGGAGCCAGTGAAGGGAGGCTAAGACTGGACTAATATGCTCCAGTTTTTAGGTACCAGTTAGCAGCCTTGCCACTGCATTCTGTAGAATATATATTGTTGTAATCATAAAAACACTGTAAGCTGATTAATGGAGCATTTCTATTCTTGAGTTTCACAAAAGACTGTCTAAGGAAATGACAATTCATATAGTAAAGATCACAGTGTTTGGTGTAAAGCACACTAGTGTTGCTATCGCAGTGTTTGGTATAAAGCACACTAGTGTTGGGTATAAAGCACACAGAGGCGTATCAAGCTTTTTAAAAGTGTGGGGGTTGTGGGATAGGAAAATGAAACAATCTGGCCAAATTATAAATAACTCCCTACAGGGACGTTGTAAGTATTTTCTGAGAGGGGTGCGGACTATATTGGTGTCCGGGAGTTTCTCCCCAGAAATATTTTTGAAATTCTGATTGCTAAACACACCATTTTAATGCAGTTTGGGGGGGACAGAAGAAGCAGCGCCCCTCATATGTGTGGCTCATGTGACATGTAGGCCTACATGATCTACCTGCTATCACTTCACTATTTGACACTACCCTACATGGAGACATATCTCATGTTATAAATCTAGAAATCATTTCAGAAATTATGTTTTGTGCATATGGGTTAGCAGGCTAAAATAAATTGCCTAACAGACAGCAGCCTAATTTCGAGGTATCACGGACACAGAATAGTGACAGAACTGTAAGCTCAAATTCAAAAACGTTTGAAGTCTACCCTAACATATGCAAAGGGAATATAAATAAATAGTGTTGCATATAGCCAGCTTAATTAATGTAAATTTAAAGATTATGATTTGCAGTTTCTATGCTTTTTCCATTGATGGTTACAGGAAGCTAGGCTACGTAGTTTAAACTATTGTTGCTTCTAGTCCACCTTACCTCCAGTTTCACTTGCTGCAGGGACGCACACATTGCATGAGCGCTCATAAGCGTTCTATTTGAGTTCTACATGCTGGAAATCTTAGTTCTCAGATGTAGAACTCAAATGTGTCTTGACGCCGCCGTTTGTAAGATTGTAAGGTGAATTTTGGTTTACTAAATTAGCATAATGCGGTAACAATTATCATTTCAATTCTACCTGAAATCTGCTCACTGCAGACGTTATAATGCAGAGCCAAGCAGCAGCACAGCCTTGAAAGACGCACACTTTGAATTTGATCAGAGCGGCGCTGGTTCTTCACTGGCTAACTTTGATGTGATTGGCTGGATGACCGTTCAATCAAATCAACAGACCTATTTGTGTCTCTGTGTTTGCGGTAGATACGGTTCCAACTCTTTACGGAAGCGTTTATTTCCATATTTTATTTTCATTTTAATCTGACAAAAAGTGTGGGGGATAGAACCGTGTTCCAGCAAAAGTGTGAACGCTCTAACAGCCACATCCCCCACGCTTGCTACGCGCCTGATAAGCACACTAGTGTTTGGTGTAAAGCTCACTAGTGTTGCTATCGCAGTGTTTGGTATAAAGCACACTAGTGTTGGGTGTAAAGCACACTAGTGTTTGGTGTAAAACTCACTAGTGTTGCTATCGCAGTGTTTGGTATAAAGCACACTAGTGTTGGGTGTAAAAAGCACACTAGTGTTTGGTGTAAAAGCTCACTAGTGTTGCTATCGCCAGTGTTTGGTATAAAGCACACACTAGTGTTGGGTGTAAAAGCACACTAGTGTTTGGTGTAAAGCTCACTAGTGTTGCTATCGCAGTGTTTGGTATAAAGCACACTAGTGTTGGGTGTAAAGCACACTAGTGTTTGGTGTAAAGCTCACTAGTGTTGCTATCGCAGTGTTTGGTATAAAGCACACTAGTGTTGGGTGTAAAGCACACTAGTGTTTGGTGTAAAGCTCACTAGTGTTGCTATCGCAGTGTTTGGTATAAAGCACACTAGTGTTTGGTGTAAAGCACACTAGTGTTTTGCTGCTGATTTGAAAGAGTAATTCAAATGGTGAATATGTGTATCATTTTTTTGCAAGAATTACATTTTCAGAAAGGATTGCTAAATTTGTATTGCAGGGTTTCATTTTGTTATAGATGTGAGTTGTTTATCTCCAAGTGCTATGTCTTATTTGGCTTCTGTGCTTTGACATAATGAGACAAATTCTGCAAAAAGTGTGTAAGCAATAGGCAACAACTGTAATCACTATACAACCTGGATCTCGAGAGCGCTAATTCGCTGTTCTGCGTGGGTTTGTGGCCCCGCCCACCTCATGTCAGATTAGCTCGAGCTCCTCTTTGCGCTCCGCTGGGTCCTCTGACGCGAAACTCTCCACGACAAGGCGCGAGACGCTTGCTCAACGGATGGTGAAGCAACACTGGAATCTTCGCGTGCACTGGTAGAGAATACCTTCTGCTGTGCTTTTTAAACGTGGTTCGAGACAAAGATCCAGCATCGTGCCAACAGAGGGACAGGGTGGACTTTCGCTCGTTTACCAAGTAAGTTCCCTTCAGAGAGCCTGCGTGATACCATTTGTCTCTGATGTCACGGCAGTGATGCAGACCATACTGATCATATGTATGAACGATAAACCAATTACTTGTTACGCGCAATTTGAAACTTGCAAGCTCATAGTCCGAAAACGTTGCCTACGGGCGTTGATCAGTTTGGTTGACGATTTTATGGGTTTTTACACCCATTTCAGACGTCGTCAGATGTAGAATACCGAACGGTTTAGAAGAATATCGGAAATGCGCACGCATTTGCAGTATAGATTAAGGGCTTGGTGAGCGTCTAAAAGTCTCTGGAGTTAGACAGATGTTGTTGTGCGAGTTTTGAACGTATCAGTTCCATAAACAACGAAATCTAAAATCTAAAGCTAAAATCAGAGGACATCGTTACTAAGTGCATCGGGCTTTCAGCGTCCTGCTTAGCGGCTGGGAGGAGGCGGAATGATCATGAGTGTGTGTGTGTGTGTGTGTGAGACGGATGGCAGTGTTATGCTACTTCAGCAAAAGTTCATTACTGCAAGACTGTATGATCTAAGACTCTCTTGATTTTACCTCTCATACACTTTTTTTAAAATCCCAGTCAATATCTGATTTCGGTGCTTTGAATGGTTCAGGGACGAGCACTCTCCATACAACTGATCCAGAGTCCAGGCAGTAGATCAGCTAGTCCACCTGCGGTGCCTTTAAGCCCCGAGATGTTAGCCACTCAGAGGAATGGACTGGTCGGTTCTTCCGTGGTATCTGTGTGTGTGTGTGTGTGTGTGTGTGGGGGTGTGTGGTATCCAGACATCCCAAGTCTCCCGTATTTTGATAACGGCTGATGATGCCCCCAAATTAGATACAATCTCCCGTAATCTAGAGCGAGCGAGCAAGAGTGCGCACACGAGACCGAAACTTCAAATCGTGTGTGCATCTGAGTGTAGCGCGCACACAACGGGGTTGGAGAGAAAGAAAGAGAGAGGTAGCTGTGTGCCTGTTCAAGACCGAGAGCATCCTGATTGGCCTGTTTCAGTTCAGTTCAGAAGGAACAGGAGCGTCATGGCAGGGACAGAGTGCCCCCCAAAAAGAAACATTTAAGACCCATTTCACATCATACACAAAAGTGTACCCTTGTCTAAGAGTTCAAAATAATGATAGTCTTGCATGCTGCACTGTTTGTAACAGTGACTTTAGCATTGTTAAGTAATTGCAAAAGACATATTGAGGTGAGTTTAACAAGTGTCATTTCATGTGCATATTATTCAGGACTAGCCTACTAGATGGCTATTTGCCAAGGCTACATAAAGACCAAACTACCAAAATCTACATATTTTATTATCACAATTTCTAACTATAGGCCTTCCTTATTTGGTGTGTTGAGTAAGACAAATAATGTTTGGTGTGTTGAGTGAGACAAATAATTAACAAACATGGGCTATTCATCACTATTTCAGTATCTAAGAAGGCTAAAGTATTTATTTATTTATTTGGGGGTACCTCCCTGAAAATAACTTTTTTTGCAGGTTGGGATGTCTGGGTATCTGTGTGTGTGTGTGTGGTGGACCTGTCTGAACTGTGCACTGGACTAACCCAGGGTCAGAGGATAACAAGAGAGAAATTGCAGTGTTATCATTAGCCTGTGTGTGTATATATATGTGTATGTGTGTGAGCGTGTGTGTGTGTATATATGTGTGAGTGTGTATGTCTGTGTGTGTGTGTGTGTATGTATGTGAGTGTGTATGTGTGTGAGTGTGTGTGTGTGTGTGCACATGCACCCTTAACAGTGTACATTATTTACACATTTGCATTTTACATTCTACAGATCTAGAGTTTTGAATTGAATTTGCCGAATATTAATGCTTCTGGGTTTACCAATGATGCCAAGTGAAGAGTGTAAAATCGATTTTTTTCCCCAGTCTGTTAGTTTCAAACAGAAACAGCATTTTTCAACTGCTTACACACTAAATGTTTGCTTGCCAAACAATTTTCTAAACATGTCTTTCCAACACCATAACACCACACCAAATCTGCAAAACCATACACTAATTTTCATTGAATTTTGGGTTCCCTTAAATTACAGTAATATTACTGAACCAGTTAGAACAAAAACATTGTAGAGTACGCGAAGTGTGACGTTCCCTTTCCATGACGGCAGTGTCACTGAATCTAAACAAACTTTCAAAGTGGCGTCATAGCATTGAATGTAGACATGTAGCATCTAGCTAATCAATAGTTTTAAATGTAGACAATAGCCATTTAAACATGTTTTACCTGCTAGGCAGCAGCTTAGCCATGTGTGTGTGGTATCTGTGTGTGTGTGTGGTATCTCTAAGCAGCAGCGTAGCCACATGTGTGTGTGTGGTATCTGTGTGTGTGTGTGGTATCTGTGTGTGTGTGGTGTCTGTGTGTGTGGTATCTCTAGGCAGCAGCGTCGCCACATGTGTGTGTGTGTGTGGTATCTCTTGGCAGCAGCGTAGCCACATGTGTGTGTGTGTGTGTGGTATCTGTGTGTGTGTGTGTGTGTGGTATCTCTAGGCAGCAGCGTCGCCACGTGTGTGTGTGTGGTATCTCTGTGTGTGTGTGTGTGTGGTATCTCTGTGTGTGTGTGTGGTATCTCTAGGCAGCAGCATAGCCACATGTGTGTGTGTGGTATCTGTGTGTGTGTGTGTGGTAACTCTAGGCAGCAGCGTCGCCACATGTGTGTGTGTGTGTGTGTGGTATCTCTGTTTGTGCTCTATGCGTACTAACAGCGCATCGTCATGGCTACGATACTCTATACGTACTAACAGCGCATCCTCATGGCTTCGGTACTCTATGCGTACTAACAGCGCATCGTCATGGCTACGGTACTCTATATGTACTAACAGCGCATCGTCATGGCTACGATACTCTATGCGTACTAACAGCGCATCGTCATGGCTACGGTACTCTATACGTACTAACAGCGCATCGTCATGGCTACGATACTCTATGCGTACTAACAGCGCATCGTCATGGCTTCGGTACTCTATGCGTACTAACAGCGCATCGTCATAGCTACGATACTCTATGCGTACTAACAGCGCATCGTCATGGCTACGGTACTCTATACGTACTAACAGCGCATCGTCATGGCTACGGTACTCTATACGTACTAACAGCGCATCGTCATGGCTACGGTACTCTATACGTACTAACAGCGCATCGTCATAAAGATACATTTCTCTGCATCACGCCCCTTTTTAGGGGAAAACAAGTTAGCATTAGCATTATATCATTGATTCCAATGGGAAAACAAGTTAGCATTAGCATTATATCATTGATTCCAATGGGAAAACAAGTTAGCATTAGCATTATATCATTGATTCCAATGGGAAAACAAGTTAGCATTATATCATTGATTCCAATGGGAAAGACAGCTAGTAGTAATAATAAATAATAATAATAATACATTTTATTTATAAAGCGCCTTTCAAGACACCCAAGGTCGCTTAAAAAATAAAGATGCTGGAAGGAGCAGCATAGTCGCCAGCGTACCTGTGACACCAAGATAGACAATAAAACAAATAAACAAATAAAAGTAAAAAAAAAAAAGAATACAAATTTAAAAAGGGAAAAAATTATGTTAAATTTCCAAACCAGCTGAAAATGTCCAAGGGCAATGATGACCCGTGTGAAACTGTGCACAGCTGTGTCTTCACAACCGATGCAACACCTCTCATCTCATCGTTTTTTCATTAATTTTGTAGTGGTCCGCCCACACACACACACACACACACCACATATATGTAACTGACTCATGTCGAACCTATGTACATTGCCAACTTAATTTGTTTCCAATACCCCAATGTTGAGGACAAATTTAGCCCGTAGCTAACACTTATCATAATATCTAATGTAAAACGGTTAGCTTGCTAGCTAGCTAACTGTGGAACTTCAGTATAACATAGCCAATTATCTCACCTATTTGTAGGAAATACGTTCGTATTACAAGTAATAGAATTAAGGTGTGACTTATGTTTAGTTGATGTTATGACATGTAAAGTTAAGCTTGCCAAACATAGTTATAGTCAGCCACGGGCAGTTTGACTGTGCCTACATTCATGACACTCCTGTTAGTAAACTGGAAAGAGCAAAAATAGGAACATAATGGTCACATTAATCACATAAACACACAGATAACTCTTACACCAACCTTATTTTGTGCATTTTTTTCACATATGTTTAAAGATTTAGTAAGTATAATATAAGCCCTTTTCGCTCCCCACTTCCATGCAGCTCCATAGATTTCCATTATATCCAAACAGTCATCTTTCCCCTAAAAGGGGGCATGTACGTGTCCCAGAGGAAAGAAAATGTTAAAATGAGAGCTCCTCTCTTTCTCAATTGTTTCTCCTAGACAATAATGAGATCACAGTGATATAAAAATGAGATTATGGCTTTTGTCTCCCGCTTCTCAGGTTTGTCTCTGGAGCAAAGAGTTAAAGTTATCTCAGTGTAGACTCCTTTAATTTACAAATGAGATCTCATCAATATTTTTAAACAATGCTCAGTGTTGTCTAATTTATACATCTCATATTTTACTCAGGCTGATCCACCAGAGAGCTCTCTCTGTAAACTCATGTAATGCTCATCCAGACCTATTTGTTTTATAAATTAGTCTGATCTGTAAGAGCTCTAGCTGTTGTACAACAATTCTTAAATGAGTTTCATTGGCTTATTTGTTTTAATTGCACATATTTTCAAGTTCACATTTGCAAACAGTAGGCCTAACCATGTGATGTGACCACCACACATGACGATGCTCTGACAGACCTCTGAAGTTCGCCTACAAAAAAGCTACCATCTATGCCAGGGGTGGCCAACCAGTCCAGCATGAAGAGCCAAAAAAAATTTCAACACAACTCAAAAGAGCCGCAAAGATATCTGACACACATCACAAATTCCCCATCTCTGAATGACTTATTACCATGAGAAATGCTCCGATGTAACAACTGATAAGATGCCAATGTGACCGTCAACTGTTCCGTTGAGTGTCTGCTTCTCTGACTGACGTCTATGTACCCTACCTTTACCTTGTACTTGGAAAGGTCAGTGCCTTTGGGAAATGTTCAGGTTTGAAGCTTTATGCATCAGTTAAGTCTGGTAGCCTATACCAAGTGCCAAACTAACGTGTTAAACACGTTTTTATCGGTGTTATTTTGGTTATGTTGACATATCAACCAGAAGGGTTATGCTAGCCTACAAAAAAGATTAATCCTCCCTTTGAATGTCCGTGTTCCTCTTTCTGTTTACTCTTAGCATCAGGGTTTTCCTGATTGCAACAGTAGCATTACACCTGGCTAAAGAAACAAACGTTTCTGCTTCTTTATGGGCTAGATTTATATCGACACGACAGTAAAATTATTTTAATTTAAACATTGCAGCCTCCTATTGCCAGTACTATCAACTTATGGAAAGCATTTTCATTTACTAGAAAAATAGGCTATTTCAAAGAATAAAAAACTATGAATCAAGGAAGTGAGAACATCAGTTGAGCAGCAGCCCCTGACGAGAGGAGGCAAAAGAGCCCATATAAGGAGATCACCTGTTAAATTTCGAGCAGGCCAGGGGGCGGCATTTAATTGGGAGATGCAGGCGTTTTCCTGAGCGCACTTTGGTCTTCAACCTTCGAGTAGATATTATAATGTTACGTGAAGGCGGCACAATTAGATTTTTGCTACCCCAGAGATAACTTGCGACTTGTTAGCAAGTTAGAGAAATCAAGTTAGACTCAGAGGTCTATGATGGTCGGACGTGACAAACTCGGCGTGCAGAAGACTCCTAGCTGCTACCAGAAAAATGCAGTCTAGATTTGGCTTCAGTGAAACCAAGTGAACGCGTTGTGTGGGTATGAAGGATTGTGCCACCACGAAAACCCAGAGAAGGTACATTAACATTTTGGTAATTTGCTAACGTTCTTGCATATTTTTAGACTCAATATATCATTGAACAACCTGACGAAGCAGCACATAAAGTTAGCTAGCTAGTTAATGTTAGCTACTTGTAAGTTACATCACTGGCTGTGCCGCTTGTATATAAAGCTAACGTTAGACAATTTAACGTTGCTAGCTTACTTTGCCTTATACAGCTTTTAGTCTGTATGTTTTGAATGGTGTTAAGCCATGCTGTAGCCAAAATGCACCGGAATTTTAAAATGTCTTTGGGATGTCAGTCAAGATGACGAAGCTAACGTTATTGCCACTGGTTTAAACTGGTTCCAGCTCAATGCCACTGAAAAGAGGCTGGCAGCTTCTTAAAAAATTGGAAGACTACGCTTGACCATCAGATCAAATTGCTGAACAAACAGCGTACCAAAATGGTAAGTATATTTTTCCCCACGATATGTTCTCACTTTTGTTTAACCTGCTATAAATTACAGCATATTGTAACAGGAGTGAAAGGGCATTCTTGTAACCCAGGTAAACTAGGAAGTAAGCGTTGCTGCGGTCGAGAGGATCGAGAAATAGGCAAGTCAGCATCTGCAGTCATGAATAACTTACCAGTCAACATTTCTTTTGCAATTAATAGAATCTGGAGCATGCAAATCAAACCAGCTATTAGCCTAACAGAAATAAAACCATGATATATCTAGGTATGGTGAAGGGTATGTGATGTGGGGCTATCTATCTATCTTTTAATTACAAAGGCCAAGGGAACTTTATCAGGATGCATAGTCCATTCAATAACTGGCCTTTAAAAATAAAAATCTGCCTGCCTCTATGGGATTTTAACATAGGGGGTTCCTTACTTATGCCTCCTGTGTTTTAAGGAATAACATTTATTAATTTACGATACCTGGTTCATTCACAGAGAATATTGGTATGTTTAAAGGTTGGATTTTTTCCTCATTTTTTAATTGAGGCATTAAGATCAATTTCTAACAGATGATTTATTGTATTCCTCTGGTTGTCTTAACTTATGCACAGTTGATGGTTTTATAAAGACACCCCTACACCAATAAATAGTTCATGTAGACTGTCACACAATGGTAAGTGGAACATTGGCCACAGCTTGTAACAACTTCATTTTTTACCATTCTTTGCGTAGGGATGTGTACACAAGGATGTATAACCTTGTGTAAGGTTAACTTGGGAATTACAACAGAAAGCAACACGTTTCAGCTAATCAAAATCAATGACTGGAACTGTCAGTTTCAGAGCTATTATTACCACACTGATAGATTGATTTTGCTTTTTATTTGCAGCCCCACGTTATGCACTGTGGAGGCGCTCTGCGGATGGACAGCTGTGGAATCCGCAAAGGTCAAGAAGGCTTTTGTTGCGAGGGCTGGAGGTTCCAAAACATCCATGAACCTGGGGTAATTTTCTCTTATTTTAAATTATTTCCAATTGTGGTGAGCATTATTGGTGGGCTTTTTTATAAAGTGTAGGCCTCTATTGCACTAAAATTATTCAGCCTTTATACAGTTAATGTCAAACTGTGTAGCTACGAAAGCTACAAAATCACATTGTCATAGAAATGATAGAGGTGAAATTTCCACTAGGTTTTATGAAGATATTTTACAGATGGGCTGAACATACATCAAAAGTGAAAAAAAAAAATGACATGGCCAAAATGATTAACTCACCAACAATATTTGTTGTGTGGTGGATACCAGGGATCACCAAATGGTGGATACTGTATTTTCTGTTCTTGACAATTGTCAGTGTCTCTTGAGTGATCAGAGCTAAATATTTTGGGCTAATTTAGATGTAATATTGAGTCATTGTCTTTGATTTACCGGATTGACCCTAAAGCACTCCTACTTGTTTACAAATCACTTAAAGGACAAATCCGGTATGAATTGATCCATAGCTCTTGTTGGAAATCACTGCTGTTCATAGGAAAAAGAAAATGTGGCACAGCCAATTCTGAGTTATGGACAGGGAAGTATAGCCCAGAGCCATTATAGAAGTACTTTTGGTATTCCTGACCTAATGCAGGGTAGCCTTGAGGGTCCTAAAAGTCTTTAAACGGTCTTAAATGTCATGTTCCTTAATTAAGGTCTGAAAAAGTCTTAAATTCCGTTGCCGAAGTCTTAATTTAAACGAAGGTCTAAAATGTTAATTCTACTAGCCTGCAAGCAAGGAGAAATGGGGGAAAAAACAACAACAATGTGAAAATTCAACAGGGGGTTGCGTAACGTCAGAGATCGTCTAATTTAGTGTTGCACGGTGCACCGATACTACAAAAGTGTCGCAATAGCTATTAGCAGTTGTCACAATACCTAATTTTATTAGTATCAATACTTTAAAGAATGACCGTGTTCTTGTTTGTGTGCACAAGGCATGCTTCTAGTGCCTCCTCCCCAAGCCTGTGGCTATGCGTCTTTTCTCCTCACACGCGCAGCTGTCGTGCCATAAACAGCGAGACATGGCTGCTAGTTTAGCTTAAGTGATTCTCTGGTAACACATAAGAATAGGCTAATATCAAGTTGATTTGCTCACCTGCACCTCTCAACTTTGTGTTGCTAACCTACCTAGGCTATAAGATGTACGTAGGTCTACTATTGGGTTTAATGTCATTTAGAAGTAGGCAGCGCAAACTTTTATACATCTGGAGAGAGCTCCTTGCTAACTAATTCTGCTAGCTCAGGTCATGTGTGTGTGTGTCATTCGTCATTAGTGCTAAAATCATTATTGAACATGATCCCTTCTATGAACTTGATAGTTTTTTATTTACATTTATTTTATCTAATGACAGACAACAATGAATTGCATCCCACATATCCTTATACATTATGTGCAACTATTATTCACTAGCCTAAAACCGTGAGACTGAAAGCTACAGTAATTACTCACGTATTTCTTAAAGTGACAAGCACTCAATTACACCTAGGCCTACACACCACATTAAAATGTGCCTAGGTGTAATAGTTTAAAAATAAATATTAAGTATTCAAATGACTAAATATGTTTAGCAATTAAGCAGATTAATAGTAATTATGCAGATTAAAAAATACTATACATTAACTGTACACTTTATATGAATTCGAAGGTATATGAAATAGAAACATATGAAATAAGCCATCATTTTCTGTGTGTGTGGAAAGAGTCAAGCAGAATCTAGGATGCCCACTGGTGTGAATGATAACACTATATTCAATATTACTGATGATGTCAAGGTGGTCTGGGCCCCAAATCAAATACATTTTTAAGAATTATCGAAGAAGTATCAAAATCACTATTCTTGATGTGGTATGGGTATCGAAACAATAATTTTGGTATCGTGACAACTACACTAGTCTAATTTCTTGGAAAATGCGCAAACAATACTTTGGGTTTTCGCACCGGCAGCAATGAATCAACATAATCAGTCAAAAGGAGAGGACAGCACATCATGAGGAAGTGTTGTATTAATTGTCATTATGGATTTGATCTGGTGTTTTACAACCGCATAATGGGTGTGATGTAGGTCTTAATTTTCATGTAAATGGTCTTAAAAAGGTCTAGTCTTATTTGGGGTGGTCAAACCTGGGGAAACCCTGTAATGGAAAGAAGATACCGAAGGCTTTTTTGCCATATTGAGTCAGCTTTATTTTCTTGTCCATAACTTGTCTAGGTTATGACACATTTTATTGTTCTTTGTCCTTTGGACAGTGCCTGGTGAGCTCGAACAACAAGGCTTTGAATCAGTTTACACCAGATTTGCCCTTCAATGAGACTGTGTGACATGTTCCAGCAATACTCATCACTTAAACCTCACTGATCACAGGAGAAATGTTCCTGTTGAAACCCACTATCAGAACTAAACAAGGCAACGCTGCATTTAGTTGTTATGCGTTCTGACTATGGAGCCAGCTTCCAGATGACAAAAAAAAATTGCCCAAATTACTTTTTTGACATCAGGACTCTGAACTAAACTATTTTCAGATGCCCTTTTTTTTTTACACTGAATAGGCTTAGTCCAACCAAAACAAGGTTTTGCCTAGCGGGAAGATGGATAGGGGTTAATCCTAGCCGGACAATACAGTTTACTCACTAGATGAGGTGAGGGAATTCAACAAACTTGTTTAAGCTTGACAAATATGTCAATAAAATCTGTTTTTCAATTGGGAAACATATAGCAAATGTGAGTGGTAGCTATCACATCCCCCATTCTGTGTTTAAGTGATTAATAAGGTGTGTCTGATCTTTGTGCTTTATCAAAATTCCCACAGTTATGAAAGCAGACGGTCAAACAAATGTCTTACTTTGTATTTTTGAGTGGCTCACAAACTAACAATGTTCTATTTTCTGCTCTTCTCTCCCTCCTCCCTTTGGTTGGTTCCACCACCAGGATAAAAGACGCAGATTGACCAGCCCACGCTTTCATCCACCATTGGACACAGTATGGCACGCTTTGGCACAAGTTCAGTTTGTTTATGTTATTGTTTATTAGTTCATTTCTCCATGTTGTATGATTTATAGATAGTCTCTTATAGATTGTCATTGTGCAGTTGGTCCGTACAATGCAATTTGCTTGTGCAGCTTTTAAAAATAATACTCACATACACACTCACACACAAAAAATAAATAAGAATACACATTATAAAAAGAACATATCAAGGCATTAACATGGTTCCATTGCTTGAAGTCCATTTTAAAGTGCATCTGTGCAAGCTCCTATTGCTTAAAGTCCATTTTTAAAGTACAACTGTTTTGCTTTGTTTTATAAAATAAAAGTTTGAAATGCGTTGGAGTGCCCTATTTTTTGACCCTCAAACTGATATCTCAATTGTAACTCCTACTTCTCAACAGTTTCTAATTGCAATGTCTCCTCATTTGCTCTATTATTTCTCCTAAGGAGAAACAAGTTGTAAATGAGACTACACTCAAACATATAAGAGATCTCCCGTATTTCTCCTGCTTCTTAAACTAATATCTCTTATGTGACTCCATTTGCTCTATTATTTCTCCTAAGGAGAAACAAGTTGTAAGTGAGACTACACTCAAACATATAAGAGGTCTCCCGTATTTCTCCTGCATCTCAAACTAATATCTCTTATGTGACTCCTACTTGTCTTATTGCTATGTGTCTCATCTTTTGCTTGTTTTATTTCTCCTAAGGCAAAATGCCGTTCCACATACACACATGCATGCACATACGCACGCACGCACATACACACACGCACGCTCACACACTCATACACAGAAACACACATGCATGCACACACATACATACACATGCATGCACACACACATACACACACATGCATGCACATACACGCACGCACACACATACACATGCACGCACACACATGCACACACTCACGCACGCACACACATACACACACACATGCACACACATACGCACGCACGCACACACACTTGCATGCACACACACACACACACACATGCATGCACACACACACACACATGCATGCACACACACACACGCACACACACATACGCACGCACACGCATGCACACACACACACAATATATCAAGGACAACTGTAGGTTACAATGAAATGCTTGTGGTGAGACTTGGGTATTCTACCGGTTATAGCTGAACAAATATCACACATATTCACCCTCCTTGTGGATTACATTGGTATCCTATACTTTACCTTACCTGGCAAACTCCTCCCCCTGTGGTTGCCTTGCATCTTGAATTTCCCCTGGGGATCAATAAAGTATCTATCGATCTATCTATCATAATTTATTACCGAGTGCTTCTTCAAGCGCCTCCATGCTCATAAAAACGTGATTAAACAGGATATAAAAGAATATCTATATACATTTTTACATATGATATTAATATATGACATGTACAAATGTCTGTCTTTATTATTTTACCTCTCTATACCTGTCTGTCTGTCTGTCTGTCTCTATTCCTCTGATGCTACCTCTCTATACCTGTCTGTCTGTCTGTCTCTGATGCTAGCTCTCTATACCTGTCTGTCTGTCTCTGATGCTACCTCTCTAAACTTGTGTGATTGTAAAACGTTGTCTCTCTCTGTCTCTATCTTCAGTCTTATTTTAAACCTTGTCTCTCTGTCTGTGTCCTTATTGCCTCTGTCTCTCTCTCTATCCCTCTCTACCCTCTCTCTACCCCTCCCTCTCTCTCTATCCCTCTCTCTCTCCTTCTATCCCTCTCTCTCTACCCCTCTGAAAGGGTTACTGGCAGCATCAGGAAACTTCAAACAGTCTCCAGCTGAGTGCTGCCCAAATAGCAAGTTTAAAGGAGAATTCTAAATGAATATTGATGAATATTTTACTTCACCACTGATTCACACAGCCACCGCATAATGCTGTGGGCTGGTGTGTGTGTGTGTGTGTGTGTGTTCATTAAAGGTTCACGGTAGCAGTGAGTTATGACGCATTAGGGGTCAGTGAGAACCCCCACACTGTTGTGTTTCCTCTTCCCTCAGGTCACTAGCAGACTGACTGAGACACCAGGGTTCTAACCTGCTGAAGGTTCTAACTGACTGAGACACCAGGGTTCTAACCTGCTGAGGGTTCTAACTGACTGAGACACCAGGGTTCTGACCTGCTGAGAGTTCTAGGGGTCTGTGTGTGTGTGTGTGGGGGGTCCCCCCCGTGCTTGGCGCTTGATTGATCTGCGTGTTTTCTGCTGTGGGCTCGAGGTTTCCCATAAGCCCAATCTCTCAGCAGCATTGTCCATTCACATGCGTCCTCACAGGGAGGACCTGGGTGCCCATAAAAGACCCCCCCACACACACACTCGGTGCAGATGTTCTCTGATTTACTGCCCCCATTAAAAGGGACACATAAATTACCCCCCGCGCCTCTGAGTGTCTCCGCTGGGTGGGCGTCCAATCAGGACTTGACCTCGTGAAGGACACTGCAGTCCATTTTAATTAAAGGTTCATGGTCACCGTGGAAACCCATACCTGTTGCCAGCAGCTGCACCAATCAGGGCCCTTCTTGTTTGACTGGGAGGTGTGTGTGGGTGGGGTCAGGCACATGAGTGTGCTGAGGAACCTTGGTGTGATGTCACTTCCTGTGCTATTCCTGTGGTTTCCCAGAAAGATCTGGTACTATTGTTGAATGGACTACTGTAGCCATTAGGGATGTAACGGTACACAGAAGTCACGGTTCGGTTCATACCTCGGTTCAGACATCATGGTTCGGTACGAGTTTGGTACAATGGAGGGAAAAGCAAAACAAAAATGCAGAAAGCATTTTTTTTTTGCACGACTCAGGCTGTACCACCTAGTGTCATACAGTCTCTTCCCTGAGCTATCTGCAACAGCCTGAAGTGTGTAAGATGTAGGCTAAACAGTAGGCTACAATAAGTACCCACCCAGTAAACAAAATAAAGTCCTGCCGACATCCGCTAAAGGTCCCCTGGCGAACGTCACCTCCTCGGCATTGTGTAGGATTCCCTTTACGTCCCGCGGACCTCTGTTCGGGAGGTCTAAAAGACGTCCACGAGACTTTGAGAGGACGTCCTGTAATGGTCACCGTGACGTTATGCGCGCAACGTTTATATTTCCGCGATGGTAAAAAAAAAAACATGAAGCGTGATTTAGTATGGTAGGCTATTACATCCTGTAAGTCTCAGCGTTGCTAGGAGAGAAGGAACATGAACATGCATTAACGACTTGTTCTACAACTACACAATCAACTTCACTCACCTCATATTTTCACGCATGTATGAAATCACGTACTCCGAATGCACTACACTAATGATGAGTAGACATGGACATTTATACCGGGCTAGCATGTGCTGCTTTCACATCTACGGTGTCATTTTCTTAATAAACTAATATGACGTTTTAATGGGCATATCCCGTAGCATATTGTTCAAAACATCATCAGAGTAGGCCTAGGCTAGCCTAAGATAAATTGTTCAAACCATATTGTTTCAAAATATTAAAACTAATAATAGCCAAAAATACTAAATGAATCTTAATGTATGCTGGGAAGCAAAACTCAACATGAAATAAAGTACATGAAACATAACTAGAATGCATTGACGTTATATCCACTCGTTTTCTTGGACCTGTGATCAAACAGGGACAGCCTATAACTGTAAGCCTTTTCTCTGGAACATTGCAGATAAAGAAAAATGTATCGTTATCTCTGAATGCTCTTTGTAGCCAACTTTAAGATGAAATAAATAGATTCCAGATGTTTCTATTCTATATCATTGTTTTATTAATAAACAGTAAGGCTCTGTTGAGGCAGAGAGCTTGCTCCTCGTCAAAAATCTCATCGGATATGTGCACTCTTTGCTGTTTCCACAAGGAGCTGCTGTAACATCGGGGACAGCTATGCGTGACACTTTTAAACGCGAGCATGCGTCAAATAAATTACAATGACATTTAAACAAGTCACGAAGAAGCAGTATCCTTAATTCTTCTGCAATGTAGAGCTAGATCCTTTTTGCTTTACAAATTAAGTAGTCACTTCTGTTGCTAGACAACCCTAAACAAATGCTACGTGGTCTGTTTTTAACATTTCTCTAGTTTTATTGCATCGTATTAAGCTCCAAAAGTCGGTTCAGTCCCAATTCGGCAGTGTGTGTGTTTCTGAAAATAAAACTAGACTATGTTAAATAAACCACTGCCTATTTAGAGCATGTTACATGCATCACGTAATGACAGTTATCTGAAGAAATGCGCATTGTAGGCTAAGCTAGAAGCTAAGAACAGCGACTTTGCTAACGTTACACCAAGCATCACATCAGCTAACATGAATTTGATAAAATCCCTTCCCTAGTTTGTAACGTTATACATTAACGTTAAGCATGTCTGAATTATGTAGCACATAGGCCTACATTTTGAGTTTAACGTTAACAACCCTTTTCCCAGTTTATGAAGTTGTGCGTCTATGAGCAAATAGACGCACAACTTCATAAACTGTATGATATGTTGCCTTAGACTACGGTAGGCTAATGCAGCTACTGCTAGAGAGACTAACAGACTAGATAGATAGATACTTTAGTCATCCCCAGACGTGTAACGTGAAGACGTGCATGGATGTGATGTCTCCGTCCTGCAGGCGGTAGCCAGAGCGCTCTCAACTCCGCTGCCACGTGTGAATAAACAAACGTACCCCCCATGTCCCCGGTTACATAACGTTATTGTCGGGTCCTTAGAAGGTATTTAAAATGACCAAATGCAAATGTCATCCGAGGGACCTGACGGTGACGTCCCCAGAAAGTCCTGCACCGGACGTCACGCAATAACCAAACGATAACTTGCTCCGGACGTGAATAAGGTCACCGGAACGTCCGCTAGCTATTAAACTTAAAATAGGCCTACAGCATCTCTTATTTCTGAAAGTGCAAATTACATAGAATAATGATTTTGAAAAATCCACGTAAGCAAGACCTTCAACATCTGTGTTTAGTTGTATATGGAAGGGTCTACAATTTGCTAGCCTACTAACTGTGAAAATATCACATTATTTAGCCTTCTTTTAAAAAACGAAATGGCTCCTTTAATTTCATAAACAGACTACAACTAGAGGTCACGTGACTTTGCCCTTCGACGTTAACTCACCGTAGCATGGTTTGTTTATTAGCCTGGTTAGCGTTGTCACTTTATTTTACTGTCTATGCACTTAACACTACCAGCTCCTCATGTGAGAAGTTACAAGTTACCCCAACATAAAGGCAATTACCACGCGATTTACATAGCTTTCTGTCATTACGAAATCATTTAATTTAAGCCATAGGTTTTGGCCCTATTTGTATGTGTTTCCAAAGGCTGCTGAAGCGCAGGGGAAGTTTTTTTTCCCCTCGTTTCAGTGATTGGTAGCCTACATCATCTGGGTGATGGCTTCGAACATGTGTAGCATATATTTCCACTCACATACCCAGGGCCAACAACTGCTGAACAACGCCGACACACAGTTTCATCTTATCCACAGCTCTTTCGCCTGTACTAACGTTACTGTATCTGAAGTTCTCAAACTTGCGATCTTAAAGAGACCAGCGGATCCTCTAACTCTTGTGCTGCTAATGACTGACTGACTCGACCGACGACCTGACAAAAAAAAAAACATAGGCGCCGAACAGAGCTTCAGAGCTAAGGCGAGGCTACAGATTAGCGTTAGGTGTCGCTAAAGAACTCCTGTAACTCTTGCTACTTAACAGTAATTGCGCATGACATTAATTAATCTGCTAGAAACTAATCTTTTATGTATTTTTATACCGTGTATTCTCCATGTAAATTCATGCACCGAACCGTGACGGCCGTACCTTTTCGGTTCAATACGAATACATCAACCGTTACACCCCCTAGTAGCCATTAATATCAGTGTGTGTGTGTGTAACAACAGGTTGGGATGACTAAAAACAATCACCCTTGGCTCCTGTGATGTTGAAACCAAACGAGGTCTCTTGGCAGCTGGGCCCGCCAAGCTGCGGCCTGGTAGCAGATCTTCTCGTTTCTCCTCGAGTTCTATTTAAAGGTGCCATTTGTAATATCCACCAAAAAAACAATTCATACTCCACATTCCATAAAAGATGGGGGCAGTATACCTCCAGAAAGTCAGTTGGTCTACCCTAGAGTAACAATCGAGAAACGTGTATTGCAGTTTGGCTGGCGGTTATGTTGCCCGCATACCGCCTTCCATGGCCGAAACTGGTATTATGACACCTGTTGGGCTGTGGCTAGTAATTTAGCATGCTAATTCAGGTTGATATCTCTGAAGCACTATACCTTGGCATTTTTTTAATGACATCATCGCCCTTATTTCTTCTCATTCTTTTGATGTGTGTAGCTCATTTTTTGGATATTTTTACCACAATTCTTACACATGGCACCTTTAAAAGAAATAGACACATGGATGTATACATTTCAGTAAATTATTAATTTGCCCATTAACAGTAATTGGGGCAGCCGTGGCCTACTGGTTAGCGCTTCGGACTTGTAACCCCGACCAGTAGGCACGGCTGAAGTGCCCTTGAGCAAGGCACCCAACCCCTCACAGCTCCCCGAGCGCCACTGTTGTTGCAGGCAGCTCACTGCACCGGGATTAGTGTGTGCTTCACCTCACTGTGTGTACACTGTGTGCTGTGTGTGTTTCACTAATTCATAGATTGGGATTAAAATTGGGATTGGGAGAAATTTCCCTCACGAGATCAAAACAGTATATATATGTACTTACTTACTTACTTACTTACTTAACATAGGTACTAGGGCTGGGACAACGTGTCGACGTAATCGATTACGTCGACGCAAAAAATATGTTGACGCAAAATATGTGCGTCGATTTGTCAGACCCAAAATGGCCATGGCTGCCCCCCATGTTACCCTGGAGACACACTGTACATTTACTCTGTACATATACAGCCAGTCTTACAGAGGAGGGGGGGTGTTGATTTTGTTCGGCCTCTTTTTTTTGTCAAAGTTCGTTTATATATTTTTCTTTATTCTCCCTTCTTTTTAAAAACACCAATTTGACTCGTCTTATGCAAATCTTTCTTTTTTACTTTCCACCCTGAACATGGGCAAAATGCCCCATTGAGATCAATATGTTTAAATAAACATTTTACCAAAATGATTTTTCAGACTTGTGAGGTCTGCTGTTCAGACCCTGAAGGAATTTATTTTCTGTTCATTGCTTTTTGTGAGAGTGTTTCTACTTATCTCAATAAGGAACATAAATCAAGAGCCTATGTTGAGTACAAATGTCTTCTGAAGGCCTAAACAGAGCCCAGCCAAATACTCCAATAAAATTTTGATCAACTTTGAGGTAGAGCTATGACCATGCAGGATCATCCAGACCAAACGTGACGATTTTGATACATACTATTCCTATTTATGTACCAGCATGCAAAATTTGACTACATGGTTTAGTTCTTGCGCTACGGGCTTGTGAACTTTGACAAAAAAAGTTGAACACCCCCCTCCCCCGTAAAACTGGCTGTATCTTGGAAAGTATTGATCTTACATAAAATACATTTTACAGTGTGTCTCCTGGGTAACATAGGTACACCTGGTAATTCTTTCAGAATTTTTTGAGACCTAAGTACGTGGGCCCTGGTTGAATTGACGTGGAATGACCCCCATGGTCTGCCAGCAGCTTCAGGCTTTTCAACTTTGGATGCAAGAACATTGCCAGCTTGTGCAGGGGATGCAGCTCACATTTCTCAGTTAAAATCTTGAGGCATTTTGGTTCCAGCCGTGGCGCAACTGGCGGGGGCACCTGCACCGTACACCTGCGGTGTTGCTGTTGTTGGTGTTTATGTTTTCTTATTAGCATGTGTTGTTATGGCTGTTGTTGGTGTTTATGTTTTCTTATTAGCATGTGTTGTTATGGCTGTTGTTGGTGTTTATGTTTTCTTATTAGCATGTGTTGTTATGGCTGTTATTGGTGTCTATGTTTGTTATTAGCATGTGTCATAGCTGTTATTGGTGTCTATGTTTGTTATTAGCATGTGTCATAGCTGTTATTGGTGTCTATGTTTGTTATTAGCATGTGTCATAGCTGTTATTGGTGTCTATGTTTGTTATTAGCATGTGTCATAGCTGTTATTGGTGTCTATGTTTGTTATTAGCATGTGTTGTTATGGCTGTTGTTGGCTCTGCCATCCATGTCGTAGCCAAGATGGGCTTCAGGGTCCAGTGATCTTCTGTGCTGACTGAGTGGAGATTCAGTGTCCGCTCAAACCCACACACACACTCAAACCCACACACACACACACACACGGTCAAACCCACACACACACACACACACGGTCAAACACACACACACACGATCAAACCCCCACACACACACACACACTCAAACCCACACACACGGTCAAACTCACACACACACACACACACACACACACACGATCAAACCCACACACACGGTCAAACACACACACACACACACACACACACACACGATCAAACACACACACTCACATGCTCAAACACACCCTGGCAAACAGCTTAAGCTACCATCACTCAGCTTTACAACCGACTGTAAACTCACTGCAGTGTGTGTGTGTGTGCTCGTCTCTGTGTGTATGTGTGTGTGTGTGTGTGTGTGCTTGTCTACTGTACTGTACGTGTGTGTGTGTGGAAGGATGGTCTGTGGTATATTGAGCCAATGTGTGTGTGTTTGTATTATTTGTATACATTTGGTTTTAAGATGATATTCTAAGAAAGTAGTAGTGATAGTGTGTGTGTGTGTGTGTGTGTGTGCGTGCGTGTGCACTTGCGAGGTGACAGGTGAAATGACCTTTGCCTCTGTCTTTATTGGCTGTGACACTGGTGGCATTTAACTCTCTTCAAGAGGCCAGTGAATTCAGTAGTCTCTATATTATACACACACCATAAACACCCACACACCCACCCGCACGCACACACACACACACACACACACACACACACACACACGCATGCATGCACGCATGCACACACACACACACACACACACACACCCCCGCACGCACACACACACACACACACCCGCATGCGCGCACACACACACACACACACACACACACATACACAGAAAGGATTCAAATATTCTCAGAGATGACAGGTTTGTCAAGGGTACTGTACATAAAGCATCACCTACACCACTCAGCAAGGCTTCCTATCACATACACACACACACACACACACACAAGGGTACATAAAGCATCACCTACACCACCCTACGCCACTCAGCAAAGCTGCCTATCACAGCTGATATGGAGCAGAATTTTGCCAGCTGTTTAGGCTTTCATTTTGGTACAGTAGCCCTGCCAGTCTTAGTCCACTAACAGTCAGTGTGTGGATGTTGTGGCTGCCACAAACTTAAATGCATAGCCTAGGTCACTGATCTTTGCAAGGAGGGGTTGGTATTTAGTCATTTTTTTCAAAAAAGGCGCACACACACACATACACACAAACACACATAAGCACACACACACACACAGTATACACAAACACTCTCTTTCGCTCTTACACACGCACACACACAAGCACACACAAACACTCTCTCTTACACACACACACACACACACACACAAGCACACACAAACTCTCTCTCTTACACACACACACACACACACATACACATAGACATACACACAAAAACTTTCTCTCTTACACACACACTCACACACACATAAGCACACACCAAAACTCTCTCTCTCTTATTGTACACACACACACACACATATGCACACACAAACACTCTCATGAGCACAAACACACATAAGCACACACACACACACAGTATACACAAACACTCTCTTTCGCTCTTACACACGCACACACACAAGCACACACAAACACTCTCTCTCTTACACACACACACACACACACAAGCACACACAAACTCTCTCTCTTACACACACATACACACACACACATACACATAGACATACAAACACACACACACATACACACACATAAGCACACACACATACACAAACTCTCTCTCTTACACAAACGCACACAAGCACACACAAAAACTTTCTCTCTTACACACACACTCACACACACATAAGCACACACCAAAACTATCTCTCTCTTATTGTACACACACACACACATAAGCACACACAAACACTCTCATGAGCACACACACACATACACACACATAAGCACACACAAACACTCTCATGAACACACACACACATGCTTGTTCGCAATTACTCTTGTAAGCTTGAGGCATTTGAGATAATGAGGTGCTCTACTGTTGCCATTTCAACAGGACACAGTTGCCATATAAAGGCATACACACACACACACCATATAAAGGCATTAAGCTTCTCTTAAAGGTCTGTTGATGCATGACCAAGCCATGTGTAACTCTGTGGGGTTCTCTTACAACACACACACACACCCTCTCTGCCAAGCACACACACACACACACTCTCTTTTACTCCTCCCTGCTCTCTCTCTCTCTCTTTCTCTCTTTCACACACACACTCTGTGTTTGAGAAACTTTATTTTCCTCTGAGCTCTCTGGTGTTAAGTGTACAACCCCAAATCAGAAAAAATAGATAGATAGATAGATAGATAGATACTTTATTGATCCTCAAGGGGAAATTCAAGGGTCTCAGTAGCATACAGACATAACACACAACATGCACTTACAGCAGAAAAGTATAAGTATAAACATATAACTAAACTCCACTGTACAATAAAGACAGTAGAAGATAAGAAAGATAATAAAACTAACAAAACTAAATACTAAATACACTATATAAGTTAAATTAAGAAAGTCCAATGTGCTTGAGGGTGATCAAGCATAAGACGCTTGTAGTGACAGGGCCAGGACTGGTAAGGTGCTAAAGGGAGTGAGTGTCATGGTGAAGGTGCAAACAGTAGTCCAACCATAGTCCTTAGTTATGTGTGCATGGCAAGGTGCTCAAGAGAGTGAGTGTCATGGTGAAGGTGCAAAAAGTAGTCCAACATTAGTCCAACAGTGCAACAGTGGAAGAGTAAGGTCTAGAGACCAGCATAAATAATATAGACAAATAGGAGAGTAAAGTGTAATGTAGACAAGGTAAAATAAAAAAACTATTTCAGTGCAAGAAAAGGTTGAGGTAATAGGGTTATAGCCATTCATTCATTCAGTATTATATCAGAAGCCTGACCGCAGCCATTGATCATGTGTGCTAATATAGCATGAAAAACAGTGTAGCAGTAAAACAGTAGTGAAAACAGGCTAGTTAGGCTGTGTACAATAGTAAAACAGTAGTAAGCAGTAGTGGGCAGTCAGTACTCAAAAAACATGGACATGGAGAGGGTGGAGAGGCAGACAGACTAAGCAGAGAAGTCTATCTCTCCTATTCCCTTTAGTGAGGCATTGAACAGTTCAATGGCCCTAGGAACAAATGACTTCCTCAGCCTTTCAGTTGTGCATGGCAGTGAGCCAAGTCTCCAGCTGATCAAGCTCTTTTGGTTTTTGATAGTGCTGTAGAGCGGATGACATTCATTGTCCAAGATGTTGATCAGTTTGTTTAGGGTCCTTTTGTCAGATATTGAAGTGATGCACTCCAGTTCAGCTCCCACTACAGAGCCAGCCTTCCTTACCAGCCTGTCAAGTCGCCCAGCATCCTTCTTCTTTGTGCTTCCTCCCCAGCAAACCACTGCATAGAAGAGGGCGCTGGCCACAACAGACTGATAGAACATCCTGAGGAGCTTGCTGCACACATTGAAGGACCGCAGCCTCCTCAGGAATTACAGCCTGCTCTGTCCTTTCTTGTAGAGTGCATCAGTGTTGGCTGACCAGTCCAGTTTATTGTCCAGGTGGAGACCCAGATACTTGTAGGTGCTTACCACCTCCACATTGACCCCATCAATGGAGACTGGTAACAGAGCGGGCTTAGACCTTCGGAAATCCACCACCATCTCCTTGGTCTTTGAAGTGTTTAGTTGAAGGTGATTGAGTTTGCACCACTGCACAAAGTCCTCCACCAGGCTCCTGTACTCCTCCTCTTGCTCATCCCTGATACACCCCACAATTGCAGTATCATCAGAAATTGGTGTTGTAGCAGAAGTCAGATGTGTACAGGGTGAACAGGACTGGAGAGAGCACAGTTCCCTGTGGCGCTGATCACAGTGTCAGAGAGGCAGTTCTTCAGTCTGACGAATTGTGGTCGCTCGGTCAGGTAATCTGTAATCCAGGTTACTAGGTGAGCGTCCACACCCATCTGCAAGAGCTTGTCTCCCAGTCTGAGGGGTTGGATGGTGTTAAAAGCACTTGAGAAATCAAAGAACATGATTCTCACAGCACTTTTCCCCTTGTCTAGGTGAGAATGTGTCCTGTGTAGAAGATAAGTGATGGCATCGTCCACACCCACTTTCTCCTGGTATGCAAACTGTAAAGGGTCTAGTGCATGGCGCATCTGGGGTCTGAGCATACCTAAGACCAGCCGCTTCCATTGTTTTCATCACATGTGATGTTAGAGCGACAGGCCTGAAGTCATTAAGCTCGCTGGGGTGTGGTTTCTTGGGAACGGGGGTGAGACATGATGTCTTCCACAGTGTTGGAACTTGTCCGAGACGTAGACTCCAGTTGAAGATGTGCTTCAGTGGCTCCCCCAGTTCAGCAGCACAGGCCTTGAGCAGCCTTGGACACAGTCTGTCAGGCCCGGCTGCCTTACGAGGATGAAGTTTTTTTAAAAGATAACTTACTTGATCAGCTGTGATGATGGGGGGATGAGGGGAGTGGAGGGGGAGGAGGAGGAGGGGTGCTTCTGTGAGGGTTATCGTGTGGCTAGAGACTGATGGCCATTGGCTGAAGCCATTGTTGCCGCACTGCTCGTGGTCACCATGTGGGGGAGAGGTGCGATAGCCTGATCAGCAGTGATGATGGAGGGGGGAAAGGGAGGGGAGGGGGGCAGCATCTGGGGTCTGTGTGTCTGATGGCTGTTGACTGAGGTCGTTGTCACCTCTTTGTTCGTGGTAGCCATGTGGGGGAGGGGTGCAATATCCAGTGATGGTGGGGGTGAGTGTTGCACTGGTAATGAGGTGGGCTGGGGGATGGGCAATCGAACCTGTTGTAAAAATGGTTCAGCTGGTTCGCCCTGTCCAGGTCTCCCTCCACAGAGCTGCTGCTCTTCTTAAGGCCAGTAATAGATTTCATACAGTCCCACACCTCCTTCATGTTGTTATCTTGCAGCTTCTGTTCCATATTCCTTCTGTAGTCCTCCTTAGCCTCTTTCAGCTTAATCTTGAGTTCCCCCTGTACTTGCCTCAGCTCTGCCATGTCCCCCTCCTTAAACGCCATCTTTTTACTATTGAGAAAGGTCTTGACATTACTGGTTATCCAAGGCTTGTTATTTGAATAGCATCGTACAGTCCTTGTGGGAACAACAATGTCCATACAGAAGTTCAGATAGTCAGTAGTGCAATGTGTGACCTCCTCTAAGTCCTCTCCATTCAGTAGCACACTCCAGTCAGTGGACTCAAAGCAGTCTCTCAAAGCCTCATCCGCTTCCGGTGTCCACTTCCTGAAGGTTAGTGAACTGGTAGCCTCTGAACTTTTGGCTTGTACATTGGCTGCAAATGAATGATGTTATGGTCCGACTTCCCCAGTGGGGGAAGGGGGGTGGCACTGTAAGCATCCCTCACATTTGCATACATGAGATCTATTGTCCTGTTTTTCCTAGTTGGGCAGTCAACAACCTGGTAAAAGTTTGTGAGGGTGGAATCCAGTGTAATGTGGTTGAAGTCACCAGAGATCGCAAAGAAGGCATCACTGTGCTGAGTTTGGAGCCTAGCGACTGTAGAGTGAATGACGTCACACGCTGTGTCCGGGAGGGCTTGAGGCGGAACGTAGACACAAACAACAATGGCGTGCAAGAACTCCCTCGGCATGTAGTATGGTCGTAGACTGACCGCTAGTTACTCCACATCCTTACAGCATACAGTCTCCTTCACTGTAACACGTCCGGGATTGCACCATCTATTGTTAATGTACAGCACCAGTCTGCCTCCCTTCTTTTTGCCAGAAAGTTTACAGTCTCTGTCCAAACGAGCTACACTGAAGCCGGGCAGCTCAACGTTAGAAGTGGGGATATGGCTTGTTAGCCACGTCTCCGTAAAGCATAGCAAACTACAATCCCTGTACAGTTTCTGATTTCTTACCAGGGCAGCCAGTTCGTCAGTCTTGTTGGCCAGTGAGTTCACGTTTCCCATAACCATCGAAGGAACTGAGGGCTTGTGTCACTTCTTCTCCCGACGTCTGGTCTTCACTTTAACTCCCGCTCTGCACCCCCGAAAGCACCACAGCTCCTCCGGGATGTTTACGTGAACCCTACCAGCATTCCGTCGTATTGCAAACAGCTGATTCCTTGTGTACACAAGTTTGTTGCTGCTGGAGCATTGTAATAGATCCATATCCATAGGATAGAATGAAAACACTCCTCAAAGCGCGTAATCCAAAAAGTTGGAAGTAAAAAAGTAAAAAGTAAACAAAAGACGTTAAGAAAAAAAAAAAAACACAAAGACGCGGAGCTACCTCGACAGGCTGCCTCTCTCGACGGCGCCGGAACTGTATAAAAAGCTGGGATATTGTGTAAAAAGTATGGCTGTCAATCGATTAAAAAATTTAATTAAATGTATTACGTACTCTGTGATTAATTAATGTAAATTAATCACATGCAGCCATTTTTTGCTATGAACATATCTTAAAAACAAGTTTGGCAGATGAGTCAATCAATGAACAGCCAAACCAACATTATTGATTTTAAAGCATCTCTCTCTTTTATTATAATTTTCCCTATGGGTCAGCATAGTACCTGGGGTCAGATGTTTAGCATGATAAATGCAAATGACTGCAGTTCCCACTCACTGTCAATGACCCTAACATCAAGGTAATGTGTGGAATACCACCTATGATTTATCCTTTTTTTGGCCATTCAAACATGTCGATTTTTATTCACATAATTACTAGGGTGTTGCCTTTTCTATCCAGTAGGTGGCAGTCCAGGATGAGAAATAGCAGTTAAAGAAAATAAACTAAATAGTTGGAACAAAGAAATTAAAGCAGCATAGCCTACAAGTGCAAACGGAAATGTACTGTGTGAGGTCATTGGAATGCAGCATAGCCTACAAGTGCAAACGGAAATGTACTGTGTGAGGTCATTGGAATGGGAATAAATGTAGCCACCTACATACTTTTGAAGACATTTTGTTTCAAGTGTGCAACAAATGTAGTCAAAAGGGAGTTTGTCGGTTAGTTATTTAGGTAAGGGATAATGTATAGAACGCCGGTCATTATCGGGAAAATAAGTTTTTCCGCACCAGTGGAGAGGTCTTGCTTTGCCCTGAAGGGACTTATTTTCCCAATAATGACCGGCATTCTATACATTATCCCGCTTATTATACGGCTACTTGCCAAACCGAAAAAATAAACTTCTTAATTTATTTGTTACCAGATGTCCTTAGACGAAAATAATAACCAGTAGAACTTTGGGAAATCCCATTCAAATGCAGCACTATACTTGCATTGTGAAGAGCTAATAACATATATAATATAATAATCGGTCATAGGGTAGGCTCAGCAAAACGTTGACAAGGCTGGCGGCTAGCATTATTATCATCAGTGTGCTAACTCGTAGGCCTAACTCCGGATTGTTGTGCATTGAGGTGCTACTTCAGACGAGAACTCCTATGGAAGGAAACCGAAATTCCTTACTGCAGAAATAGTAGATTGATGCTCCTGTCAAGAGTAGGCTTATTGGTCTGGGCGTTCTTTTTAAAACATAGGCCTAGGCTAAATGTGTTCTTTTTAAAAGCTAGCCTAGGCTAAATGTAGGCTAAAAGCAGTGCTTTTTCGTCTGCCATCAGTCACGATAGCCAGACTGCACTGGGTCAAATGTCACTATGAAATGCGATTAATCAGCGTTAAATTTTTAACGTGTTATTATTTCTGTAATTAATCAAAATCAACTCGTTATTTTGACAGCCCTAGTAAAAAGCAAATGAAAACAGAATGTGATCATCTGAAAATCTCGTAAACTCATTATTTAGCTGCAAAAAGGATGGAGACAACATATAAAATGTTGAAAATTATATATAAGACTATTTTGCGAAAAAAATAAGTTCATTTTGAATTTGATACCAGCAACACGTTTTTTAAAAAAAGTTCCGATGGGGCAAAGAAAGTGTTGGAAAAGTTGTGTATAAATACCACCGTCTTATCTGGGCCTGAGCTGGTTTAAAATGGACTGAGATTAAGTGGAAAAAGGTCCTGTGGTGAGATCAATCAACATTTCCCATTATTTTTGGAAATCATGGACTCCTCTGAGCTAAAGAGGAGAGGGCCTCTTCAACTTATCTAACTTGTTATAGTGCTCAGTTCAAAACCCAGCATCTATGACGGTGTGGAAGTGCATTAGTGCCTACAGCATGGGCATCTTGCACATCTGGCAAGGCACCATCAATTCTGAATCATGTATACAGGTTTTGAGCAACATATACTGTCATCCAGGCAATGTCTTTGTCGGGGAAGACCTTGAATATTTCAGGTAAACAACGCCAAAATTAATTCTGCACATATTTAAGCAGTACTTCTCCAAAGAGGAAGAGCCCAAGGGCTAAAATGGCCTGTCTGCAGTCCAGACTTGTCTAATTGAAGAATACCCTATACTGTTGAGCAACTGAAATCCTATCGGGCAGGAATGAGACATTTCATTCTCAAAACTCTAGAAACTGGTCTCCTCAGTTCCTAAACATTTACAGGATGTTGTTAAATGAAGAGGTGAAGCAGCACAGTGGTAAACAAGGCATAACGTCCACACACACACACACACACGCCATATAAAGGCATTAAGCTTCTCTTAAATGTCTGTTAGTAATGCATGCCCCCATCCCAACTTTTTTTTAAACATGTTGCTGGCATCAAATTCAAAATGAACATGTATTTTCCATGAAATAGTCAACATCTTCATGTTCAACCCTAACCCAGCGGAGGGATGTGTTGATGGAGCTGACTGGCTGATTTGTGTTGGGAGTGTGTGAGTGACTTTCCAAATCACTGACTATTTCTTAGGACGTGTGTGTGTTTCTGGCAGAGAGTGTGACTGACATAAATGTGTGTGTGTTTCTGGCAGTGAGTGTGACTGACATGAATGTGTGTGTGTTTTGCAGTCCAGCAGTGGCCATGCCATTCGGCTGTTTACATCTCGGGGAGAAGAAGGACTTCCACAGCCCTGCGGAGGTGACTGACAAGTATGACCTGGGCCAGATCGTCAAATCGTAAGTACCATGTCCCACACATCCTGCTGCATCACACACACACACACACACACACACACACACACACACACACACACACACACACACACACACATACACACACACACATCCTGATCCATGTACAGTATCACACACACACACACATCCTGCTGCATCACAAACACACACACACACACATCCTGCTGCATCACACACACACACACACACACACGCATCTTGATCCATGTACAGCATCACACACACACACACACACACACACACACACATCCTGCTGCATCACAAACGCACACACACACACACATCCTGCTGCATCACACAAACACACACACACACACACACACACACACATCATGCTGCATCACACACACACACACACACATCCTGATCCATGCACAGCATCACACACACACACACACACCAGGGATGGAAATTAAATATTTTTTCTACCTGCCACTGTGGCTGGTGGATTCCAAAATCTACCAGCCACTCAACTTTTTTTACCAGCCACTAGAGAAACGGCATGAAAATGTGATATCATGATTATAGTAGGCTACCCAAAATGATCACGGTAACCAGCATTATTGCAATACGACTAAAATGTGCTGAATTTTGCCCTAAACCTACCAGCTGTCCTCCAAGCACAGTAGAAACAAAACTAAAGGTCAATAAAACCACATTCATATTCTATAGTGTCTTGTCATAAAAGTGGTGTGGCTCCTTTAAGACTCCGTTTCTGTGAGTATTGTACATCATCTGATTTAAATATTTACAGGTATCAAGGCTATATTTAACATTTAGCATTTATTTTCTATTTGGCCCGTTATGAAATCATGCACTGAACAATTTAAGCACAGCTCAGCTTTAAGAAACGTAATATGCATGCTTAGCATTTTGTGAAACTACATTAAAAAAAACTCTTGTTGTACAGTTATCTAGGTGATATTGTTAACATTTATTTTGTATTTGGCCTTATCGTGTATGACAAAAGCCCAAAGTTGGAGACCGTGTAGACATTTGCTTCAATTTCAAAACCGGATTACTCTGGAACGGCTATAACTTGTATAAGGGAATGCTTTACACCTTTGTGTTCGGTAAGTTCTGCTGTTTATTCTGATATACGATTTGTAATTTCTTGTATGAAAAGTTTGTGGGATATTCCACCATGACGAATGGGTGTGGAGATGTCCGTCTGTCTGCCTCATAGGTCTTAATAGCAGCGTGTCGCGGGCCGGATTAAAATAGCTATACGGGCCAATTCAAAAGAGAACTATTTAGGTGAGAATATTAGCCTGTGAAGATATATAGAGATCCACAGATCTCACTAGATTTATGTCTATGCAGTCATCCTGAAATAATCTAGCAGTGGCACATGAAAGCATAGTGACAGTTGCTTAATGGTAGTGAAGTGAAAGTGAAGCTGCACCAGTGCCTATGCTATGCTCTTGATTGGCGGCTCACGAAGTTGTAGAACTTCAAATCAGCGTGATTTACCCTTATAGGCTGGTTACGTTAGGCTACATGATCCCTACAGACACTTTCTTATTTTTAACCGTCAATAAGTATGAAAATTAGACCGGATCTGACATTTTGTTGTGGTTAATTTCCATCCCTGACACACACACAAACACACACACATCCTGATCCATGTACAGCATCACACACACACACACACACACACACATCCTGATCCATACACAGCATCATACACACACATATGTGTGTGCCTATGTGTGCCCCTATGTGTGTGCGTATGTGTGTGCCTATGTGTGTGTGTGTGTGTCTATGTGTGCCTATGTGTGTGTGTCTATGTGTCCCTATATGTGTGCCTATGTGTGTGCGTATGTGTGTGCCCCTATGTGTGTGCCTATGTGCCCCTATGTGTGTGTGTGTGTGCCTATGTGTGTGCGTATGTGTGTGCCCCTATGTGTGTGTGTGTGTGCCCCTATGTGTGTGTGTGTGCCCGTGTGTGTGTGTGTGTCTATGTGTGTGTGTGTCTATGTGTCCCTATATGTGTGCCTATGTGTGCCCCTATGTGTGTGCCTATGTGTGTGTGCCTATGTGTGTGCCTATGTGTGTGTGCCTATGTGTGTGCCTATGTGTGTGTGCCTGTGTGTGTGTGTGTCTATGTGTCCCTATATGTGTGCCTATGTGTGTCCCTATGTGTGTGCGCCTATGTGTGTGTGTGCCTATGTGCCCCTATGTGTGTGCCTGTGTGTGTGTGTGCCTATGTGTGTGCCTGTGTGTGTGTGTGTGCCTATGTGTGTGTGTGTGCCTATATGTGCCTATGTGTGTGTGTGTGCCTATGTGTGTGTGCACCTATGTGTGTGTGTGCCCCTATGTGTGTGTGTGTGTGTGCCTATGTGTGTGCCTATGTGTGTGTGTGCCTATGTGTGTGCCTCTATGTGTGTGTGTGTGCCTATGTGTGTGTGTGTGCCTATGTGTGTGCCTATGTGTGTGTGTGTGCACCTATGTGTGTGTGCCTATGTGTGTGCCTGTGTGTGTGCCCCTATGTGTGTGTGTGCCTATGTGTGCCCCTATGTGTGTGTGTGTGCCCCCTATGTGTGTGTGTGTGTGCCCCTATGTGTGTGCCTATGTGTGTGCCTGTGCCGTTCTCTGCAGGGAGGAGTTCTGTGAGATCTTCAGGGCCAAAGACAAGAGCACGCTGAAGATGTACACCAGCAAGAGGTTCCTGAAGAAGGATGGGAGGAAAGTGCGGAAAGCTGCAAAGAATGAAATCTTCATCCTACAGATGTAAGTGTTCTAAGAATGAAATCTTCATCCGCTGAAGTGTTTCACACTAATCACAGAGTACGCGTTCTATTTTTCCCTCAGGCTAATTCAGAGCACATTTGTAGTGTTGAGGAGCGTAGTGTTGTACTGAGGAGCGTAGTGTTGAGGAGTGTAGTGTTGTACTGAGGAGCGTAGTGTTGAGCTGAGGAGTGTAGTGTTGAGGAGTGTAGTGTTGAGCTGAGGAGCGTAGTGTTGAGGAGTGTAGTGTTGAGCTGAGGAGTGTAGTGTTGAGGAGTGTAGTGTTGAGCTGAGGAGTGTAGTGTTGAGGAGTGTAGTGTTGAACTGAGGAGTGTAGTGTTGAGCTGAGGAGCGTAGTGTTGAGGAGTGTAGTGTTGAGCTGAGGAGTGTAGTGTTGAGGAGTGTAGTGTTGAGCTGAGGAGTGTAGTGTTGAGCTGAGGAGCTGAGGAGCGTAGTGTTGAGCTGAGGAGTGTAGTGTTGAGTGTAGTGTTGAGCTGAGGAGTGTAGTGTTGAGCTGAGGAGCTGAGGAGTGTAGTGTTGAGCTGAGGAGTGTAATGTTGAGCTGAGGAGTGTAGTGTTGAGCTGAGGAGCGTAGTGTTGTACTGAGGAGTGTAGTGTTGTACTGATGAGCGTAGTGTTGAGCTGAGGAGTGTAGTGTTGAGGAGTGTAGTGTTGAGCTGAGGAGTGTAGTGTTGAGGAGTGTAGTGTTGAGCTGAGGAGCTGAGGAGCGTAGTGTTGAGCTGAGGAGTGTAGTGTTGAGGAGCGTAGTGTTGAGCTGAGGAGTGTAGTGTTGAGGAGCGTAGTGTTGAGCTGAGGAGCGTAGTGTTGTACTGAGGAGCGTAGTGTTGAGCTGAGGAGTGTAGTGTTGAGGAGTGTAGTGTTGAGCTGAGGAGCGTAGTGTTGTACTGAGGAGCGTAGTGTTGAGCTGAGGAGCGTAGTGTTGAGGAGCTGAGGAGTGTAGTGTTGAGCTGAGGAGCGTAGTGTTGAGCTGAGGAGCGTAGTGTTGAGGAGCTGAGGAGTGTAGTGTTGAGCTGAGGAGCGTAGTGTTGAGCTGAGGAGCGTAGTGTTGTACTGAGGAGCGTAGTGTTGAGGAGCTGAGGAGTGTAGTGTTGAGCTGAGGAGCATAGTGTTGAGCTGAGGAGCGTAGTGTTGAGCTGAGGAGCGTAGTGTTGAGCTGAGGAGTGTAGTGTTGAGGAGTGTAGTGTTGAGTTGAGGAGTGTAGTGTTGAGCTGAGGAGTGTAGTGTTGAGGAGCTGAGGAGTGTAGTGTTGAGCTGAGGAGTGTAGTGTTGAGGAGTGTAGTGTTGAGCTGAGGAGCGTAGTGTTGAGCTGAGGAGCGTAGTGTTGTACTGAGGAGACAAACACACACCCACACACACACACAAACATACACACACACACACACACACCAGATACACAAACTGCCCTTATGACTCACATTTCTCTTTGTCTCCTTCTCAGGGTGAAGCACCCCAACATTCTCCAGCTGGTGGACGTCTATGAAACCAGAAAAGAGTACTTCCTCTTCCTGGAGCTGTAAGTACTTCCTCTTCCTGTAGCTGTAAGTACTTCCTCTTCCTGTAGCTGTAATACTGCATTCATGACTCATCCTGACCTCCGACTCAAAAAAGATGACTTGAACACAGAGTTGGATGACTTGAACACAGTCGGTTCGGATTTTTTGCTCAGAAACTTTTCAGGCAGAAATCTTGTACCCAGAGTTACCTGATTTGACGTCAAAATCATACTTTCCAATCTCAATGGCATCCATTGCAACAAGACACAAACCCCACTCTCACAACAACACAACAAGACACGAACCCCACTCTCACAACAACACAACAAGAGACGAACCCCACTCTCAATACAACACAACAACATTACAACACAACAAGAGTGAACCCCACTCTCATTACAACACAACAACACAACAAGAGACAGGGTTAGGGTTAACCCTAGGTAGCAGAGAACTGGGTTAGGGCTAACCCTAGGTAGAAAAGAACTCTGAAGACAGCAGTGTTTTTAATGTCCTCTTTATGTCTGCATGAGTCTAGTGTTGCAGATTCCCCTCATAGATACCCATTCATTTATGTTTCCTCCTTCATGAAGTCAATATATTTGGTTCGGTCCTGCTGCCTTGCCATTGCCCAAGCAACTCTGGATGCATTTGGACTCTAATTAAAGCAATTTAATGTATGTGCGTGTGTGTGTGTGTTTGCATATGTGTTTGTGTGTGTGATTGAGCGTGTGTGTGCTTGACTGTGTGTGTGTGTGTGTCGGTATGTGTGTGTGCATGTGTTCTTGACTGTGTGTGTGTGTGTGTGTGCTTGAGCATCTGTATGTTTGCATATGTGTTTGTGTGTGTGTGTGTGTGTGTGTGCATGAGTTGTTGACTGTGTGTGTGTGTGTGTGTGTGTGTGCTTGAGCATCTGTATATTTGCATATGTGTTTGTGTGTGTGTGTGTGTGTGTGCATGAGTTCTTGACTGTGTGTGTGCATGTGTGTGTGTGTGTGTGCTTGAGCATGTGTGTGTTTGCATATGTGTGTGTGTGCATGTGTTCTTGGATGTGTATGTGTGTGTGCTTGAGCATGTGTGTGTTTGCATATGTGTGTGTGTGTGTATGCATGTGTTCTTGGCTGTGTGTGTGTGTGTGTGTGTGTGCACATTACAGGGCCACAGGTAGAGAGGTGTTTGACTGGATCCTGGATCAGGGATATTACTCCGAGCGGGACACCAGCAACGTGATCCGGCAAGTGATGGAGGCCCTCGCATACCTGCACTCTCTCAACATCGTCCACAGGAACCTCAAGGTTAGCACCCCCTAAGGGCCACAAACTAGACTTGTATTTCTCCCTGGGGATCAATAAAGTATCTATCTACCTATCTATCTATATAGACATGATTAGAGTGTATCTGAGGTGATGGTGTTATCTACACTGTATCTGAGGTGATGGTGTTATCTACACTATATCTGAGGTGATGGTGTTATCTGAGGTGATGGTGTTATCTACACTGTGTATGAGGTGATGGTGTTATCTGAGGTGATGGTGTTATCTACACTGTGTATGAGGTGATGGTGTTATCTGAGGTGATGGTGTTATCTGAGGTGATGGTGTTATCTACACTGTGTATGAGGTGATGGTGTTATCTGAGGTGATGGTGTTATCTACACTGTGTATGAGGTGATGGTGTTATCTGAGGTGATGGTGTTATCTACACTGTGTATGAGGTGATGGTGTTATCTGAGGTGATGGTGTTATCTACCCTGTATATGAGGTGATGGTGGTATCTGAGGTGATGGTGTTATCTACCCTGTATCTGAGGTGATGGTGTTATCTGAGGTGATTGTGTTATCTACACTGTATCTGAGGTGATGGTGTTATCTGAGGTGATGGTGTAATCTACACTGTATCTGAGGTGATGGTGTTATCTGAGGTGATGGTGTAATCTACACTGTATCTGAGGTGATGGTGTTATCTACACTGTATCTGAGGTGATGGTGTTATCTGATGTGTACATGAATGTAAATGTCTGGAGCATGAGTGCAGATGAGTGTGTGGTCTAGATGAGTGTGTACTCTAGATGAGTGTGTACTCTAGATGAGTGTGATGTCTAGATGAGTGTGGTCTAGATGAGTGTGTACTCTAGATGAGTGTGTACTCTAGATGAGTGTGGTCTAGATGAGTGTGAGGTCTAGATTAGTATTTGGTCTAGATGAGTGTGATGTCTAGATGAGCGTGTACTCTAGATGAGTGTGTACTCTAGATGAGTGTGTACTCTAGATGAGTGTGGTCTAGATGAGTGTGAGGTCTAGATTAGTATTTGGTCTAGATGAGTGTGAGGTCTACATGAGTACTATATGTGGTCTAGATGAGTGTGAGGTCTAGATTAGTATTTGGTCTAGATGAGTGTGAGTCTACATGAGTACTATATGTGGTCTAGATGATGTGTGGTCTAGATGAGCGTGTACTCTAGATGAGTGTGAGGTCTAGATTAGTATTTGGTCTAGATGAGTGTGAGGTCTACATGAGTACTATATGTGGTCTAGATGATGTGTGGTCTAGATGAGTGTGAGGTCTACATGAGTACTATATGTGGTCTAGATGATGTGTGGTCTAGATGAGTGTGAGGTCTAGATTAGTATTTGGTCTAGATGAGTGTGAGGTCTACATGAGTACTATATGTGGTCTAGATGATGTGTGGTCTAGATGAGCGTGTACTCTAGATGAGTATGAGGTCTAGATTAGTATTTGGTCTAGATGAGTGTGAGGTCTACATGAGTACTATATGTGGTCTAGATGATGTGTGGTCTAGATGAGTGTGAGGTCTACATGAGTACTATATGTGGTCTAGATGATGTGTGGTCTAGATGAGTGTGAGGTCTTCACACTTGCTGTGTTTTCTGCATTTGTTACTCAGCTGGAGAACCTGGTCTACTTCAACCGCCTTAAACATTCTAAAATTGTCATCAGTGACTTCCACCTGGCCAAGCTCGAGAACGGCCTCATCAAGGAACCGTGCGGAACTCCTGAGTACCTGGGTAAGACCCAAAGGGCAGTTTCCTCTCTCTTGTAGAACACGCAGCACATTCTGGTGTAGAACACGCAACACATTCTCATGTAGAACATGCAACACATTCTGGTGTAGAACCATAGACTGTAAAAAATATGGACAAAGCGTCTGTGACATCACCCATAGATTTAGGCCGTTTATGGGGGGATATGGGCAGTGCCATCTTGGAAAATCTTGGGAAATCCTAACTCCGCCCAACTCCCAGCCAATCCATATATGGGTAAAAGGGCGGGGCTTTGTGTGTTGGCCAGTGGACCCGCTTCTTCAGCCAAGCAGCTGCAGTTACCTGTAACGTTAGGCCTACAAGATGGACTAGCACAGACTTCGCTGTAACATAATTTGCTGGTAAGTTTGATCTGCTAACATGAAGTTCATGTATGTTTCATAATGCCATGTTCAGACACCTTATAATTTTGTATGCTGAACAGTAATATTTGGGTGAACGGTTGAAAGGTTGAGAATGAAGAGTTGAGTTTGCAGCTTCTATGTAAAATAAACTAACGTTAGCTATCCCTCCCTTGCTTAAGTTACGGTAAAATAACGTAGAGTAATTTAGAAGTTTAACTTTACAGGTTCACCAGTTACGTTACTGACAAAAATGTATCTTTTCCTTTATTTTTTTGTGATTAATGTTACCCATCACATATGCTCAGTGGCAGGCAGCCATTTCATTGTAACGTTAATTATTTTACAATAACATCAGCTAGCTCGCTGTATTCTGTCAACTTGTTGGTGTGAATTGATAACAAAATCGTAGTAGCCTAGGGTATTAGTTGTACATAATTACTTATTTTGATTAACTCTTAATATCACGTTTTGGCAGTATACCATGGGGAAGAGGTGGCAAGGAGGTCCATGGGCTCTAACCTGGGACTAGAGGTCCAGATGAAGTGGTTTGGCTGGGGTGTGGTGATCTTGAACCCATTGAGACTGTACATTTCACTTTATGTCTATTGATGGACTGTTACACCTACCCCTTACTTATGCCAAACCTCATTTATGTTCTTTAAACATCAGAAAACAAACTTACTGTTGATGGCACTGAATTTGCACTTGGAAATGTTAATGGAACTGTTCTGTGAACTGTGAATTACATTTAACTCATTAAAACTCATGCCAAACCAATATTGCCTGTCCTCTCAAAAACATTTATGACTGTTGCTCCTACAACAACTTCAGTCAGTAGGTTGAATTGAAGACCCAGATGCAGAAGTAAAGGTGAATTATTTGTACTTGTATATCTTGAGCACTACAGGTAACTACTGAATTTGTGAAACTAAAATAACAAAAACTAAAATGTACTAGGGCAATTCCACGCAAAACGGTCGCGTCCATAACACCAACTAAATGGAATGGTATTTGCATGATGCGAATGATTATGTGAAAAGTTTTTCATGTACGTTCTACAACCAAGAAGAGTGAATGCTCAAATGTCAAGTAGCCTAATCATCATTCACATCATACCATGGCATTGTGTTGGCGTTATGGACGTGACAGTTTTGCGTGAAATTGCCCACTAAGCTAGTGCATAGTCAGTACATATTAGATCACTTTAAAGACGGACAGATGTAAATGTTGTAAATAAGGTAATAATCAAGGGGTCTGCTGGTGACAAAGTCCTTAAAGTCAGAAGCTGCCACTGCTCAACAATGACTTGGTCGCTCCATCTGGTAGGATTTCAAAATGTTCCAGATCTGAAAATAGAAATATTGGTACATGTCACATCCTTGAACTTACTGCTTATGCAAACTATGAACAAGTGCTCACAAATGAAGCTAAATGTATTTTTATATGGCACTCATAGACTGTTGTGGCAATATATGACCACAACTTATAAGATTTATAAGAATTTTTAGATTTATAAGAATAAGATTTGCAGACTTATTCGCAATATAGTTATAATGAACAAACTCACAGAACACTTAGCTGAATGGGGACAGGACAGGCATATTTAACTATTGTTCATGCCCTGTTTATGCGGACTCTAAGCAAAACAAATTTGGTGTATGTAAAGTTCTGTAGAATAACCTTTTGTTGTATTTTTGTGTTTTCAGTGAAACAGTGTAAGCTCATATCTACACCCTATTGAGGTAGTCATTAACAGTTAGGCCAAGGTCCAGTCAAACACTAGTCAGCCACTGATGCCATATTGTTTAATTATGCAATCTGTATCCAACCAAAACCTGCATTTGAAGGCATAATACAACTGCTTTCCATGTGTGACTTATCAAAAGATGCTAATGATAATTATTTTCATAATTATTGCACAGATATGACCTGGACTGCTCACAATAAAAGGCCACTCTAAATGTCTGAAATGCATTCATGTTTGTGCAGTATATCAGACATCCCAACCTGCAAAAAACCATTTCAGGGACCCCCCCCTAAATAAATAAATAAATAAATAAAAAAAATACTTTAGCCTTCTTAGATACTGAAATAATGATGAATAGCCCATGTTTGTTAATTATTTGTTTCTACTCAACACACCAAATAAGGAAGGCCTATAGTTAGAAATTGTGATAATAAAATATGTAGATTTTGGTAGTTTGGTATTTATGTAGCCTTGGCAAATAGTCATCTAGTAGGCTAGTCCTGAATAATATGCACATGAAATGACACGGGAGCGTACCTATGTTCCCCAGGTCCTATGTTCCCCGCCTTGTATCTGACCACGGAAATTGCGTGGGATATGCTTGCGAGTGCACATTTCGTGCACAAACGGTAGCAAAGTGTATTTTTCTGTCAATGTTGCTTGCCGTAGCACACCAGGTAGACCTACACATACGCGCACGGTGCAATATTGACACAAGCCAGAAGGGCGATTTTCCTAACTTCCACGTTGAGTATAGCGGAGTAAAAGAATAGATGAAGAACATTTTTTATAACATAGGCCTACAATGGTTTTACTGTGTAGTGCTTCTTTACTGAATATAACGAGTTCAAAGTTAACATTCTAGGTAACTTCGCATTGTCTGCTTCAGCACTGAATTGAGGACAGCAACACACACGAGCTGCACCTCTCACAGAAGAAACGCGCTACAACTACATGCCTTTTTAAGTTGATATTTAATTGGTTTGTTTTGTTCATTTTTCCGTTCGCTGGCACGCTGCAGGGGGGACTGCACGTTGCTCCGAAGCCCCTATTGACTGACTCGTCAATAATCCAAAAATGTCCCTTTGGGTCTACAGCCCTGTATAGTTTGATATCTCTTTGTTCCATTCAAATTAATCCCATTCTTCCGACAGCTCAACCAAAGGCTATTTTAGATCACTTCCTTCACCTCTTGTACACTAAGAATCAACAATGAGATGCCAAGTGCAAAGACAATGACAAGCTTAGGACTGAAGCCATGCAGACTCGGCTAGATTTAAACACAGCAGGCCGTTGCAGCAAGACAGTGAGCCAATCCTAATATCATAGGAAAACAGGTGGGGCTGTGTCATTAGGCTGATTGCCACTGACACTGTTACATACAAGACTTAAGTGTCTCAATTAAATCAATTAAACGTGACTACATCACACTGGGCTCCGCACTGCGCCTCTGTGCAAAGAACTTCAGTTCGCGGCGCCCCCTCTTCCTTCCCTCATCACAAACAAAGTGTTTTCCACCAAAAGCTGTCACCGGTCCGCACGTCTGTTGTAACTGTGTTGACTGAAGGGATTGTGTGTTTCTGGTTAAATAAAACGGATATATGTGAGTGTGTGTATATGTGAATATTTTCCTTATTTATTGATGTCATAAGCATGCTTTATAGGTAGCCTAAGTTAAGTTTATGATATAGCCTAGCATTATTAACTTAAACTCGTCTCTCTTAGCATCTGTTGAACTTTCTTTTCATCTTCTGAAATTATCGATGCGCATTAAACCACATATAAGTCAAGCAGCTATTTCAAGCAGCTACTGTTACAATTAAATCAATTAAATGTGACTATATCATATTGGGCTCCGCACTGCGCCTCTGTGCAAAGAACTTCAGTTCATCACATCACAAACAAAGTGTGGGCACGGAGCAACAACAACCCGCGCCTTGCCGTGACGCTCCTGTTCCTTCTGAACTGAACTGAAACAGGCCAATCAGGATGCTCTCTGTCTTGAACAGGCACACAGCTACCTCTCTCTCTCCACACAGCTACCTCTCTCTCTCTTTCTCTCTCTCTCTCTCCATCCCCGTCGTGTGCGCGCTACACTCAGATGCACACACGATTTGAAGTTTCGGTCTCGTGTGTGCACTCTTGCTCGCTCGCTCTAGATTCCGGGATATTTTATCTAATTTGCGGGCATCAGGGAGCCACTATCAATATGCGGGAGACTCCCAGAACTTCCGGGAGACTTGGGATGTCTGGTATATGCTAATGATGTCTGGAATATACAATCAGGTTGCTCCATTTAAATGTATGAAAAATGTCAAAGTACCATGGAATCAGTGCTGAAGTGATGCTTCTGAGTGTCGACTACACAGACGAGAATTGAAGTTAGAGTCCAGAGCCCTCTCCAGCACCCAGCCTGTCTGGATCACATACAGGGAATCTTTGCATAGACAAGAAGTGTTCGTTCAAATTTGTGTTTAACAAATAAATAAATCAATAAGAGTTTCAAACGTCAATTATAACTAACACCAATTATGGTAACTAGCTATCGCTCATCGTTGCATGGATCGCAGCTCCATGTTCAAATTATACGGTCAATGGTTCATAGCGGTTCACAACTTTACCTCAGTTAGCCGACAAGCAGCCGTTTAATGCTTTTTGTCTTACTTATGGCTAGTATGACAAACGTTAAGCTAACTCACAATGAGAGCACAATGATTTTCACTAACAATAACTTTATTCAAGTTAACTAAATTTATGTGTGTGCTTCTGCCATTCGGTCATCATTTTCGATATTAACTTAGTTGAGGCGATTTGACGCTAACGTAACATTACAGTGCCCAGTAACATCGATGCTAAATAATCCTAACATCTACGTGAAATAGTAGTGTAATGCATGTGACTGACCTGAAAAAACTGGAGCCTTCTTCTGAAAGTGTCGGTTAGTAGGCTTCAATTAATAGCTTAGCAAACCATTTTATGTCGGCTTTTTGAATAAAGATGTTCAGAAAAGGATGTGGTAACTTTGTGTAGAATCATGGCTGAGACGTCTAAGTTTCAGGGTGTGTGTATATTTGTGTGTGTGTATATATGTGTGTTTGTATATTTGTGTGTGTGTGTGACCCCTGTCTTAACTCGTAGCCCCGGAGGTGGTCGGGAGGCAGCGATACGGTCGCCCTGTGGACTGCTGGGCCGTGGGAGTGATCATGTACATCCTGTGAGTTAAGCACGCACACACACCTAACCTTACACGCACACACGCACGCACGCACACACACACACACACACACCTAACCTTACACACACACACACACACACACACTACTGGAAGCAACTGAATCCATGCATTTCCACTGAATTATTTTTGGAATCTGATCCCTTATCATACCTGTTCGTTCGTACTCGTCGCTCGACATATCGTGACTAAATTCAAGATGGCGTCGAACGGTAAAATTCCTTAAGGTACTGTCTGTATAAATCGTCTTGTAAATAAATAAACTACCTGTGCTTTCTCAAGTTCTCAATGTCTCGTTTTAAATGTCAAGGCCCTCGGAAGTCTACCAATTAAGTATGGAGCTACTTTGAGCCTCGTAAATGGTGTAAAACAGTGATTTATTTGCATGGCTAGGCCGATGCCCGAGGCCCCCCCAACGAAAACCTGTTGGTAGCATTGTTAGTGCAGAGGACAAGCCGAGATGAGCTACAGTGGGTCCCAGTTAAGAATTGACACTTCATTCACCATCAAGGCGATTTACGCAGCTGGGTGAAATGTAAGTACAACTGCTGTGGGCTGTGATTGGCCGAGTTTTCAGTGCGTTTCTCTGTGTTTTTAGCAGCCCCTGCAACATGCTAGTCCACTGTAGCCGGGGCACCTGCAGGAATTAATGCTATGTTACGCACACCCATCACCCCAAAAAAAAAAAACATTTACTCGTGAACAATATTTGTCTGTTTTAGGTCCATGCATTGGTCAGTCAGCAAAAAAGTAGCCTACATAGCATAACAACATCCACATGCAATAATACAACGACAACGTCTACAATGACCTATTCATTTGGACAACTTGATACAGCCCTATACATGCTAAAGTTACCTTTAGTTTTGTTCTAGCGTAACGTGACGTCTGGCTTTAGTGCAGTCTAACGTTCTGACAAGCACACCAATTGCCTACCTTGTTCTTTTCCATCTGGAATAAGTCCTAGTGTTGCTGATTCCATCCTTTCTGATTTTGTTGTTTAAAACTTGTGATATCCATGATGAGTATTGAGTTCGTGAATTAGCTCAACATTGTGTGCTGATAACCATATATAGATAGCCGAGTAAAAGAAAACAACAAGTAGCCTATTGCGTGCCTGCGTGCGTATTCTCTCTCCTGCTCAAACAAAATGTGTTCACTAACTTTACGTAGTAGAAAATGGTAAATAGCCTGATGGCATGCAGCTAATGGGATACTGTGCATAGTTGGGAAGGTATGGTAGGCCAATTTGGTGTGAATACACACACACACAAGGGAAATTTTCTCTCGCTGTTGAGTAGCCTGATGGTACGCACAGTGTGTACAGACGTACACCTGCAGGCGTGCCTGCACTGTAGCCTATAAGCTTTGTACATAATGTTAAACATAGTTTTGGATTCAGTGGCAAGATGTCTTGATTGTACAGTGCCTGTCTCTCAGTAATGTTTTAAAATGAGAGCTTCGTCAGCTGGCAGTAGGCTACTTTGTCGGCAGTCATGAGAAGTTTGCTTGCTAACAGAACATAAATATGCTGCCCAGAAACCTCGTGAATAGTTCTGATTTGTTTTACTACACTAACAATGTTAAATATAGCCTTTGCCTACAGCATCTCCTCAACAGTAATGTTAACAACATGACATTGAAATGTATAGTCTGGAATCGAATCATTCACCTGCTTAATCCAAGGGGCGGGCAGAGAATTGTCTTTCAAACTGCCTAGGCATGCAATAGGCCAGCCTTCACGACCATATCCGATCCGATTCGGCAAAAGGGCAAATACATCCTTCTTGAAAGGAATGACTTAAGTGCATTGTGTTGCTCAACTTTCAAAGAAAAGCACAAGTCCAACTCCTCCAAAGTTGACGCCAACGCCGATTCAAACAACAGCTCTTAGTTAAGCCATAGCCACCTTCCTTGTTGTTCACCGTCGCGGGATGTCGTTATCCTGTTAAGCCCGCCTTAAGACTCTCTAACAAAATAGAGCGCTGTGATTGGAGAACATCCACGGTGTTAAGCCAATAGAAATTCCTATGGTTCGATACTAGACGTACAGGCTGAGCAAATTAATTTGCCACCGCTAGGGTGCGTCTAGATTTCTAGGCTACAACATGACAGCATTCATATGACAAAGGAAAACTAATTCGGTCACTCAAGACTGTGCCACAGCAATCAGTGTAGGCTACAGTCCTACCCAATAGGCCTACTCGAAGCAGATAGCGTTGTCTGACGGTCGAGTGGGTTAATGCGCGTATTTCCAGAACAGTTCTGCAACTTTCAGGCAGTTCTGAGTTTGAATCTAGGCAGGAGCAGAGCCATATAAATGCCTAGGCCTATTGTTATAATTTTTTGCAAGGTGTTGCTCCTGGCAATACTTGTTTATAAGACGTTTAGTGATTAGTTGATAGCTGTTTTTGGGACACGTTAAACGTTCTTTATAATGAGCGCATACGGGGAGTAAAACGACTGTTACGCGCTGTTACAACTGTAGGCTACAATGATTGCAATACAAAAATATGCGCGTGTTAGTTTAATTAGTTTTGTGATGTTTTGCACTTTTGCCTCATGTGTTTTCAGGTTTGAGGGCTTTTTTGGCAAGATTGACTTTGGTTAGACTCTGACAGATGCATGAACTTACGTGCATGAAATCATGCGATAGCTTACTTTACACATAGCCAAGGCTACCGTCGGTGCATTTTAGTAGCCTAGTCTAATAAGCTACACCAGCTTGTCTTTAAGAGGGGAAATTGTATAGCCTATAACATTAGCTGAGTCACATATTTGGCCATATGGTGTTTATCATAGGCTACATCACGAAACCAAATAGTGTAACAAAGGCGAACACTTTAACAGGGGAAATTAATTGGGCATGAATCATTGTGCTGAACGGTAGGCCTATTTGTCAATGAGCAGAAACACACACGATATTCAAACTGTTGATAAGATGTGCACTATGGAAACTGGTCTGTAGGCTAACATTGGACAAATAAATGACACTGACTCGCCATATCCTTACTCTGAAAAAACATTGTCTTGCTTTGCCGCAAACTCAGCAATGAAATCATAGGCCAGTTTGCAGGTAGCATAACATCTTTTTCAATTTATAGAAGGGAGAGCTTAGTCTCTCCTGTGACATTGAGGTGCGCAAATAGTTTTTAATAGCCTGTTCAACTTCGAAAAGCTTGACCCGATGCCAGTCACTGATCGCAATTTCAAATTTCGGGAAGCTTCGTTAAATCTTTTTAAGTTTTAAGTGCAGTAGGCCCCTATCTGCCCCCTTTGGAATTATATATCGAGCCTATTATAAGGTCCAGTGCGTTATGTCCTGGGATTCGGACGTGCTCAAAAAGAAAAGAAAAAACACTTTTTTATAGACGGTTATGAGGAGCAATATGAGTCTGAACTCCGTGTCATTCAGACTCAACCCTCTTGTTGCTTTGATATCTTGAAATTGTGTAAAAAGTGAAATTTCTACAGTAGGCCTACAACATGCAACATGTTAGGCTGGGCTACTCTTGTACAGGTAAATGTTCAACAATTGCTGGTGTGCAGGCTATAATCAATTAGCTAAATCATTTGTCCAGCTGTTTTAAAAAAAATTAATGCTACATTCAAACGCAAAAGGTGCTTTGATATCTTTTTCGTTTGAACGTCGGCAAGCAGGCATGCTGCAGTTGCAATGAATGAGGATAATTGGTTTTATCTGCGGATTTATTTTTTGCATTATTTTGAATATGACTCGCTCCAGTCTCAACAGCACGTCTACTTTTTCCACACGCATCTAAGTTCTAACACACATCCCCTCTCGCTTTCTCTCTCTCCATCCCTGCGCACAGCACTTTCTTAAAGGAGCTGCACCATTTTACAACAATGGCATCTACATTTTCATATGAGAATGTTTTGTCTGTTTAAGTGTAAGCTTAAACTACCGTGATCAATTTAAGTTCCCGTGCCCCCGCTGAAAGTCTCATGCACTTATCGTTACACTATCACATCTATAAGTAACCGTGACAAATAGGGTATAAGACATATAAACTCACGCTATTGTATTATCATATATGTTTGGTAATGGCTCACTGCGGCATGGAAGCAGTTAAGTCAAGTCGCATCAAAAATAGTTGTGGCAGAACTCCCAAGTGACACCTTGTGGTTGTTTGTGTCAACTGCAGTTTGTGCCATTTCTGCTGAGATTCTGCGTGATTCATGAAGGAACCCGTCCAAATTTAACTGGGACCCAGTGTATGAGACATACGTTTACACTCGGTATCATGTTTCAACACACTTTAGGCCAAAACCACACCGGAATTCTCCTTTAAGTGACTTAATCACTTTCCAGAATGTCGCTGGATTGCTACCACAGTCAGACAGATTGTTCAAATAATAGGTAGATTTAGCCCTTTTCACAAAGTAAGTGCATGTATTTCTAAGATGTCTGAAAGTTTGCCAATCTCCATCACTACCAGTGGATCTTGCCAATGCCGAAGCTTTGTTTCTTTGAGAAATAATCTCACCTAGATCATGACTGAACCGAGGGTTACATCTATTTTTTATCCTAAATCTCTTAAAAGGGGCATGTTTATCTGCTAAGGTGTTACAAATAGTCTGGAAGTTTCCAATGCAAGTTTAGCATCTGGAATAAGATTTAAAGAAGTAAGGTCACTGGCATGTAGATCATGTAAAAATGCCTGCATAATAATAATATTTACATACAGAGACCCTGACCTTTTTCTTCTGCCATCTCTAATGCAGCCCACAGGACAATGATCAATGAAATCCATTGGGAATACACAGCTATGCATATAATTATGAGGCTTATTTGTAAGAATGAGATCTAACAGGGATGAACGACTGGGAATTTTCATATTAGGTCGTGTGGGTTCTGTGACTATTTGGGTAAGATTTAACTCATTACACACATGTTTTAAATCATCAGCTGCTGGAGACATCCAATCTAGGTTAAAGGAGAATTCCGGTGTGATATTGACCTAAAGTGTGTTGAAACATGATACCGAGTGTGAACGTATGTCTCATCAGATTCCAAAAATAATTCAGTGGAAATGCATGGATTCCAGTTTCTTCCAGTAGCAGCAACTGGAATCCATGCATTTCCACTGAATTATTTTTGGAATCTGATCCATTATCATACCTGTTCATTCTTACTCGTCACTCGACTTAACGTGACTAAATTCAAGATGGCTGCAAACGCTAAACTTCGTGAAGGTACTGCCTGTATAAATCGTCTTGTAAGTAAACTACCAGTTTCAAAGTTCTCAATGTCTCGTTTTAAATGTCAGGGCCCTCGGAAGTCTACCAATGAAGTTTGGAGATACATTGAGCCTCGTAAATGGTGTAAAACAGTGATTTATTTGCATGGCTAGCCCGATGCCGAAGCACCACCATTGAAAAAGCTGTTGGTAGCATCGGCTAACTAGCGCCAGATTTTGGAGTGCAGGGGACAAGCCGTGATGGGCTATGAGACGTATGTTCACACTCGGTATCATGTTTCAACTCACTTTAGATCACACCGGAATTCTCCTTTAAGGTCCCCTAAAATGACAGCTTCAGAATTATCTAGAGAAGTGAATTGCTCTGAGAGACTGTGTAGTGCGTCAGGATTGGCAGAGGGTGGACGATAAACGCCCACAATAACCAGAGAACAGCCACCGAGTTTTACGTTAATGGCTAATAAATCAAACTGACCCAGGACAGAGGTGATACACTTATAGAGAAGCTTAAACTGTTTCTAACATAAATAGCTACGCCACCACCCTGTTTAAAACTCTATCAGCTCTACAAATATTGTAACCATAAAGGGAAATATCTGAGTAATTAACATTGGTATTCAACCAAGTTTCTGAAATGACAATGACATCAGAGTTGGAGTCATTAACCCACAACTTTAAAATGTCCATCTTTGGCAAAAGGCTCCTAGCATTTATGTGAACAAAACCAAGCTTTTTACGTGTCTTAAAATCTTGTGACAAGTCCGATATAGGCATACCCAAAAGACGATCTCCAATATCAGATGAGCGCTCACCAGCAAAAGTTAGTGCGCTGCATGTTTAAAAGTGTCTTTTTGTTGTTTATGTCCATTTTCGCAGATGATTCCTTTTTCTTTACACTTGTAATCGCTGGGGCATAACTTCGGTAGATGCGCAATATCCCCGTCGCCCGGCAGAGGTGGAGCACATTTTCGCTGATAGCCGCGTTGATAAATGACAACTGCAAAAGTTGTAGGGCAGTGTATCGAAGGGCCAACATCATCAAGGCATGCTCAAACTGACACAGTCCAACGGGAGCTATGCACAAGCTGCGTCCTTCTGCGTTAGGCCAGCTGACAGTCCACCGACTAGATCAGCCACCGATGTCTCAGCTGAGAGTCTACCGACTACATCAGCCATTGAAGTTCATAGATTGAATGAGGAGTACTACTCCCAACTGACAGTCAACCGACTGAAACAGCCACTGTGTCCGTATGCTGATGAGTTGGATAGCAAATGTTACGGAGATAACAGTCTTTCAATGGATGCAGCGTCTTAGGCAAAAACAAGCAACAAACTACCATGGAAAGGGAAAAAAACGCAACAAAAACAACGAACGAGTTGATATGTTAACGAATAAAATATACAAATCAGAAAAATATGTAAATCAAGTTATGTAAATATTAGAAAATAATCAAACAAAAATAGGCCAAATGGAGCGGCGCATCTTGCCAGCGTCCCCGTTACTAGACAACACTTAGACGCCCCCACGTGTGCCAGTCTGCCAGGGGGCCCCCATTGGCCATTTAAAAACATAATTTGTTCAAATGTATATAAGATAACACAACTTAACTTCACTGTACCCAAAATAAATATGTCAAATAGTAAGACGCTGATTGGGTAAATATACGTCATACAGGTCAGTTGGACAGCTGATTGGGTAAATATACGTCATACAGGTCAGTTGGACAGCTTGAGCAAATGTCCCAAAGAAGGCACCAGAGCAGGGGCTCCAAACCGAAAGGCTCTAAGAGCTACAGAACAGCGACACCAACAGCTGCTGCCGAGCGTTTGAGTGGCCTAAAGCCAATAATACTACTACTAATAATAATAATATTAGCTTTATTTACACAAGGAAAAGATAGAGAGCTGTCATGCAAGGGAGGCTAACAATGTTAACAATGACAACATAATCTGAATATTAGTGTTCACGTATGATCTAGTTTATGATTTAGTCTATGATCTACTATGATCTAGTCTATGATCTAGTTTATGATTTAGTTTATGATTTAGTTTATGATCTACTATGATCTAGTCTATGATCTAGTTTATGATCTAGTTTATGGTTTAGTTTATGATCTACTATGATCTAGTCTATGATCTAGTTTACGATCTAGTTTATGATCTGTATTTAATTTCCTAGCCCATGTAACCTAACTATGATCTAGTCTATGATCTAGTTTATGATCTACTATGATCTAGTTTATGATCTGTATTTGATTTCCACAGGTTGTCTGGCAATCCACCCTTCTACGACGAAAGCGATGATGATGATTATGAAAACCATGACAAGAACTTGTTCCGGAAGATTCTGGCGGGGGACTACGAGTTTGATTCTCCTTACTGGGACGACATCTCCGACTCAGGTCAGCAAGAGGAAGAGTGTGTGTAAGGTTGTGTGTCCATAACTCAGGGTATGTGTGTGTGTGTGTGGGTCCTTTGTCCTTCTGTCTGTCCGCCTGTCTATTTGGGGGCAGCTGTGGTCTACTGGTTACGGCTTCGGGCTTGTAACCGAAGGGTTGCCGGTTCTATCCCCGACCCAGTAGAAAAAATGTGGGCGGGGGAAGTGGTTGAGTACTGCTCTCCCATGCCCATATGCACCTAACTCCTCACTGCTCCCCGAGCATCGCTGTAGCAGGCAGCTCACTTTTCCGGGTTAGTGTGTGCTTCACCTCACTGTGTGTTCATTGTGTGCTGTGTGTGTTTAACTAATTCACGGATTGGGATAAATGAGACCAAATTTCCCTCTCAAGATCAAAAGAGTATATATCCCTGCTGAAAAAACCAGCCTGACCAGCTAAAGGTGGTTTGCTGGTTGACCAGCTTGTTAACCAGCTTGTTTGACCACCCTATGATGGTTGACCTGCTAGACCAGCAAAACTCTTGCGAAAACATACCTTCAGCTGGTTTACCCATTTTATGATGGTAATTCAGCTGGTTTTGCTTGTCGTACCACCTCAAGCTGGTCATTTTAGCTGGTGTTGCTGGTCTATAGTGCTGGTTTAACTGGCCATGCCAGCTTATGTTGGTCATTCTAGCAAACCAGCATGACCAGCTTCCTCAGATGGTCACGCCAGCATATCCAGCTGGTGGCCCAACCAGCTACACCAGCAAAGACCAGCAAGAGCTGGAAGAAAACCAGCAAAGACCAGCTAAGACCAGCTAAAACCAGCTACCAGCATAAGCTGATTTCTAGCTGTTTTTTTCAGCAGGGATACTTATACTACGGGGCTTGTCTGCCTGTCTACCCTGCGGAAAAAACAGCCTGGCCAGCTTAAGGTGGTTTGCTGGTTGACCAGCTTGCTAACCAGCCTGTGTGACCATCCTATGATGGTTGACCTGCTAAACCAGCAAATCTCTTGCAAAAACATACCTTCAGCTGGTTTACCCAGCTTACAGTGGTAATTCAGCTGGTTTTGCTTCTCGTACCACCTTAAGTTGGTCATTTTAGCTTTTGTTGCTGGTCTGCACTGCTGGTTTAACTGGCCATGCCAGCTTATGTTGGTCATTCTAGCAAACCAGCATGACCAGCTTGACAGGCTGGTCACCAGCATGACCATCTTGCACCAGCTGTATCCCACACAACAGGCTGGTCAAACCAGCATGACCAGCTTCCTCAGATGGTCACGCCAGCATATTCAGCTGGTGGCCTAACCAGCTACACCAGCAAAGACCAGCAAGAGCTGGAAGAAAACCAACATAGACCAGCTAAAACCAGCTACCAGCATAAGCTGGTTTCTAGCTGTTTTTTTCAGCAGGGATGTTGGTCATTCAAGCAAACCAGCATGCCCAGCTTGACAGGCTGGTCACCAGCATGACCATCTTACACCAACAATTGGCAGGCTGGTCACCAGCATGACCATCTTACACCAGCTGTATCCCACATGCCAGCATGTCCACCTGGTGGCCCAACCAGCTACACCAGCAAAGACCAGCAAGAGCTGGAAGATAACCAGCAAAGACCAGCTACCAGCTTTTTGTTTTGGATTGGATTGCTTTGGATTGTTTTGTTTGTAAATAAATAAATAAATAAATAAATAAATACATAAAAGTAAAACTGATACCTTCTGCTTTTCCCAAATACAATGTAGTCTACAGGTGTACATGACCTTTCATCAGTCCAGTTGCAATGGATGAACTGTGATGAACTGCCCTTCTTGTGATTGTTTAGAGATTTTAAAGGTTTTATAACAATGCTACAAAGTTTTTGGCTAGTGCTACAAATCTATTCACCTTCGCAGCGCCAGTAGGCTACTTGCTGTGCAGCCGCACACACACACACAGGCATGCCAAACAAGCATAAACAAACGTTTCAAGAGTGGGGGTGGAGTAGAAGATGGATACAAATTGATTAGTGTGATTTATGTTCGCAGAACGGATGTACAGAACTGAGCGGCAGTCATATTTTGTACCGCTATGCGGTACATCTAGTTTTATAGCCTTATACTCTTTCATTAAACAGGCACTCCTCCGAAATTTGGTGCAAAGCTAGTGCAAATCGTATCAATAGGCTGGCAGTTAACGACAGTGGACAAAATCAGGGCACAGTGTAGGCTACAACTAACACTCACATTCCTCCCCTTAGTTTCAACGAGTTCTAGTAAAGTAAAGTAATGTGAATACCTCCATCCCTCAGAAGTTAGCGTTGGCTACGTCTCGCTTGCTATGATTGCACTTCATGCTACCAGCCTCTATCACGTAGGCTGCCATGTGGAGCTGAGAAAGCAGCGTCGCTGTCAAATCTGTCCCTGGGAAAAGTAACATTGTGCCGATTTGAAAAAGGAACTACGTTACGTTACCAAATTTTCAGTAGTAGTGCGTTACACTACTTTTTACTCGAAAAAGTAGTTACGTTACTGTAACTCGTTACTTTGTAACGACAACAACATTGGTGTTATGTAATGGGATTGTGTGTGTGTGTGTGTGTGATGGAGTTTTGTGTGTGTGTGTGTGTGTTGTGTAATGGGATTGTGTGTGTTGTTTTGTGTGTGTGTTGTGTAATGGGCTTGTGTGTGTGCGTGCGTGTTTTGCTGCAGCTAAGAATCTGGTAGTTCGTCTGATGGAGGTGGACCAGGACCTCAGGATCACAGCGCAAGAAGCCGTAAACCATGAATGGTACACACACAGTCTATTTCTCTCTCTCATTCATACACATCCATTTTCTCTCCCTCTCTCTCTTACACACACACACACACACACACACACTTACTCATACACACACACATTCACTTACTCTCTCTCATAGACATCCCATTCTCTCTCCTTCTTACACACACACACACACACACACACAAGAAGAGCTGACAAGTCCAGGTGTTTACTGTAGGTCTACTTCAATGAAAAATTTAGTAAGTTGTATTTCAATTCAATTTGTCTTGTCTATGTTCTTACTGTAGGTCTTACATATCTATTACATCTTGGGAGGAATTAATACAATTCATTATTTTTCAATACATTTTGTCTTTCCATAGTTTTTCTGATCACAGCAAAAGAGAAAGAAATGGCACAGACAGTTAAAACTCCTCATTTTGAGAACAAGTCCAGTGTGTAATGATTGATTGAAATCACACAATGATTTAACTTCAAGATGTGTTGTCTGAAGGCAACATTTCATACCTGTCAACCCTCTCACGGGTTTCTCACGTATTATAACTTTATTCCCGCTGTCTTCCTCCCTGCTGAAAAAAAACAGCTAGAAACCAGCTTATGCTGGTAGCTGGTTTTAGCTGGTCTTAGCTGGTCTTTGCTGGTTTTCTTCCAGCTCTTGCTGGTCTTTGCTGGTGTAGCTTGTTGGGCCACCAGCTGGATATGCTGGCGTGACCATCTGAGGAAGCTGGTCATGCTGGTGTGACCAGCCTGTCTTGTGGGATACAGCTGGTGCAAGATGGTCATGCTGGTGACCAGCATGTCAAGCTGGTCATGCTGGTTTGCTAGAATGACCAACATAAGCTGGCATGGCCAGTTAAACCAGCACTATAGACCAGCAACACCAGCTAAAATGACCAGCTTGAGGTGGTACGACAAGCAAAACCAGCTGAATTACCATTATAAGCTGGGAAAACCAGCTGAAGGTATGTTTTTGCAAGAGTTTTGCTGGTCTAACCGGTCAACCATCATAGGGTGGTCAAACAAGCTGGTCAACCAGCAAACCACCTTTAGCTGGTCAGGCTGTTTTTTTCAGCAGGGCTGTTTTAATATTTTCCCGTAAAATATCCCGTAATTTAATACTCTTATATAATTATTATTACATGACCTTAGAGTTATTAGCCTATTTAAGATAACACTGTGGTTGTTGTGACAGCACAATTTGATGCCAATCTGTGAAGTAAAGTCAGGTTAGACCTAACTTCAAACCTCATTTAGTTAGTGCAGCAGTTTTGTTGTCTGAATTCTTGTAGTCAGCAGAGGGATAGCAACAGAAAGACGAATGTTGCAATTTTCCCAGACAACCAGAAGTCTCCCTTATTTTCAATGCTCAATGCTGACAGCTATAAACATTTGCTTTTGCTGCATGTTCTAAATGTTTTAAGAGTTTAAGAGTGTTCTAAATGTTCGAGTCTGTTCCAAGCAAATGAGGCATTTTGGCCAGAGTGCTTTCGTTTAGTGTTTCTGTGTTAATTGTTTTAAAAAATAATGTCAGAGTTGACACAAGTATTAAAGATAAACATATCTGTCTATATCGTTCATACTGCATATCCATATTTATTCTGCTCGTACAATGTTGAATCTAATCTAATCTAAAAACTGTAATAATCATCTGCTGTCAAAGAGGCAATAGGAGTTAGTTAAAAACCTTAACTTATTTACTGGGGCACAGCAGTTCAATACTGGGGCACGTGCCCCAATTAAAGGGGTCTAGTGACGGCCATGCAGCTCCTGAACCCTCACATAGGTCACACTTCTGAGCACTCACATAGGTCACACTTCTGAACCCTCACATAGGTCACACTTCTCCTGAGCACTCACATAGGTCACACTTCTCCTGAGCACTCACATAGGTCACACTTCTGAACACTCACATAGGTCATACTTCTCCTGAGCACTCACATAGGTCACACTTCTGAACACTCACATAGGTCACACTTCTCCTGAGCATTCACATAGGTCACACTTCTCCTGAGCACTCACATAGGTCACACTTCTGAACACTCACATAGGTCACACTTCTGAACACTCACATAGGTCACACTTCTCCTGAGCACTCACATAGGTCACACTTCTCCTGAGCACTCACATAGGTCACACTTCTGAACCCTCACATAGGTCACACTTCACACTTCTGAACCCTCACATAGGTCACACTTCTGAACACTCACATAGGTCACACTTCTCCTGAGCACTCCCATAGGTCACACTTCTGAACCCTCACATAGGTCACACTTCTCCTGAGCACTCACATAGGTCACACTTCTGAACCCTCACATAGGTCACACTTCTCCTGAGCACTCACATAGGTCACACTTCTGAACCCTCACATAGGTCACACTTCTCCTTGTCTTCCCAGGATCTCTGGAAATGCTGCCTCCGATAAGAACATCAAGGATGGTGTGTGTGCTCAGATAGAGAAGAATTTCGCCAAAGCTAAGTGGAAGGTAATGCATCTGTTGTTGTTGTTGACAGTGATATTTCTCTTTCACTTTGAACAGGTCAGGTTAACACCCGGCTAACATCACACCTCACCACTCTGAACTATGCTTCCATTGGTTTGTGTATCTTACAGTAGAAAGTAGAGGAAAGTGAATGTTGACCTGTCTAATGTTCCATCTGAAAAAAACAGTCTGACTAGCTTAAGGTGTTAACAAGCTTGTTTGACCACCCTATGATGGTTGACCAGCTAGACCAGCAAAACTCTTGCGAAAAAACATACCTGGTTTACCCAGTTTACGATGGTAATTCAGCTTGTTTTGCTTGTCATACCACCTTGAGCTGGTCATTTTAGCTGGTGTTGCTGGTCTTACATTGCTGGTTTAACTGGCCATGCCAACTTATGTTGGTCATTCTAGAAAACCAGCATGACCATCTTATATCAACAATGTCAAGCTTGGCAGGCTGGTCACCAGCATGACCATCTTATACCAGCTTATGACCAGCTTCCTCAGATGTTGCTCAGCATGCCCACCTGGTGGCCCAACCAGCTACACCAGCAAAAACCAGCAAGAGCTGGAAAAAAATCAGCAAACACCAGCTAAAACCAGCTACCAGCATAAACTGGTTTCTAGCTGTTTCTTTTCAGCAGACGGCTGAAAAAGCTAACAGGTACAGTAGCAGTGCAGTAAAGACTTAAACCTCCTGACGCCTTAAAGGAGAAGTTCGGTGTGATATTGACCTAAAGTGTGTTGAAACATGATACCGAGTGTGAACTTTTGTCTCATAGCTCATTTCGGCTTGTCCCCTGCACTCTGAAATCTGGTGCTAGTTAGCTACCAAAAGGTTTTCAAAGGGGGTGCCTCGGGCATTGTTTTACACTGTTTTACACCATTTATGAGGCTCAAGGGAAATTTGGTGAATTAGTGAAACACAAACAGCACACAGTGAACACACAGTGAGGTGAAGCACACACTAATCCCGGCGCAGTGAGCTGCCTGCTTCAACGGCGGCGCTCGGGGAGCAGTGAGGGGTTAGGTGCCTTGCTCAAGGGCACTTCAGCCGCGGCCCACTGGTTGGGGGTCGAACCGGCAACCCTCCGGTTACAAGTCCACAGTGCTAACCAGTGGGCCACGGATGGGTCACCTTCGGGGTTTTGGGCTAAAGGTGATTTGCTGGTTGAGCAGCTTGTTAACCAGCTTGTTTGACCATCCTAAGATGGTTGACCTGCTAGACCAGCAAAACTCTTGCGAAAACATACCTTCAGCTGGTTTTCCCAGCTTATGATGGTAATTCAGCTGGTTTTGCTTGTCGTACCACCTCAAGCTGGTCATTTTAGCTGGTGTTGCTGGTCTATAGTGCTGGTTTAACTGGCCATGCCAGCTTATGTTGGTCATTCTAGCAAACCAGCATGACCAGCTTGACAGGCTGGTCACCAGCATGACCATCTTGCACCAGCTGTATCCCACAAGACATGCTGGTCACACCAGCATGACCAGTTTCCTCAGATGGTTACACCAGCATATCCAGCTGGTGGCCCAACCAGCTACACCAGCAAAGACCAGCAAGAGCTGGAAGAAAACCAGCAAAGACCAGCTAAAACCAGCTACCAGCATCAGCTGGTTTCTAGCTGTTTTTTTTCAGCAGGGAGGTAACTTCTCTTCTGCATGATGTGCATTATATAACTTCTCTTCTGGATGATGTGCATTACCGTATTTTCCGGACCATAAGTCACACTTTTTTTCATAGTTTGGCTGGTCCTGCAACTCAGGTGCAACATATCCCTATACTGAAAAAACCAGCCTGACCAGCTAAAGGTGGTTTGCTAGTTGACCAGCTTGTTGACCAGCTTGTTTGACCACCCTATGATGGTTGACCAGCTAGACCAGCAAATCTCTTGCGAAAACATACCTTCAGCTGGTTTACCCACCTAGCGATGGTAATTCAGCTGATTTTGATTGAGGTGAATACGACAAGCAAAACCAGCTAAATTACCATCGTTAGGTGGGTAAACCAGCTGAAGGTATGTTTTCGCAAGAGATTTGCTGGTCTAGCTGGTCAACCATTATAGGGTGGTCAAACAAGCTGGTTAACAAGCTGGTCAACCAGCAAACCACCTTTAGCTGGTCAGGCTGGTTTTTTCAGCAGGGTATATTTATATATGTTTTTTTCCTCTTCATGACACATTTTTTGACTGGTGCGACTTATACTCCGGTGCGACTTATAGTCCGGAAAATACGGTATATAGCATGAAGTGCATTATATAGCATGATGTGGACACTAGACCACTCTCTCATCTGTATGCTAGACTTGACTTGTCAGGGGTGCCCAAATAGTTTGGCCCAAGGCCCAAATCATGTCGAGGATGCCAAATAGTTTGGCCCAAGGCCCAAATCATGTCAAGGCTAACGCAAACGAAGGCTCAAAGCATCCAGGATTTAACACGCGCACACCCGCAAACTTTTACAAACTTTAAAATAATCACTCACGCACATTTGTATATCTGACTCTGACCAAAAACATTTTCATTTCTTCATAAATACAGTGGGCGTCGCTTTCAAATGGCCACTTCAGTCGCGCATTACATGGCTTTAAGCTGCGTGAAACTTTAGTACCACTTTCAGCCACTGTGCGTCGCTCTGCCACTGTACATCGCTCTGTCAGTAGCCTCACTGCCGCCCCTTCTGAAAAAGCAGGAGGCTACCTTTATACATAATTGTTGCCAAGAGGAATCCCAGCCTACGAATTCAATAACAAAATAAATCATGCATAATTAAACATTACCTCGATTTAGGCTACTTGGGTACGGCTTAAGGCTTGACTACACAGTGGTAAAAAATCAAAATCTGCTTTTGATAGACTAGATAGTGTCTTGTGTGATAATTGAGCCAGTAGAGAAATAACTGTAAACAATAAACAAATAAATCTGCTTTATGCTGCAGAATTACATTCATATTTGGCTGACTTCTGCAGACGCGCAAAAAACACTGCCACTTCCCTCCCCATATTCCAAGATTGGAATAGTAGCCTATACAAAAAGTACTTCATACTATCATAAAAATTTGTTAAAACGAATAGCTATTTGCAATTTCACAAAACACTGGTCCTCATTTTGCGAATGCGAGGACAATATGAGCCTGTTGCATTTAGTTAGATGTCCGAGTCACGCATTATGTTTAAAAACCACTGGCTCGTAATCACAATAATTTAACACACGACAGTTGGATAGCCTACTTCATCATGTTCCCATGCCTACATTTTGGTGAGTAGCATAGAGATTGTTAAAAACAATAAAGTATGGCTCTCCGCTTGGGACATCGAAAACTTTTCGAAATATTTTTAATAGGGTAGACTACCGTCGGAGATGCTGACTTGCAAAGGCCTTGGGATAACACGTTATCGCCACTATCATCAGTCATGCCCCTTGATCAAAGTGGGGAATGAAATAAAAGTTTGAGAACCACTGGCTTAACAAGTTACCTGCAGTCCAGAACACACAGAATGGAGAGGACTTAGAGGAGGTCACACAGTGCACAACTGACTACCTGAACTTCTGCATGGACATTGTTGTTCCCACCAGAACTGTACGCTGCTTTCCCAACAACAAGCCTTGGATAACCAGCAATGTCAAGACCCTTCTTAACAGAAAAAAAGGTGGCGTTCAGAGAGGGGGACATGGCAGAGCTAAGGTGCGTGCAAGGGGAACTCAAATTCAAGCTGAAGGAAGCTAAGAAGGACTACAGAAGGAAGGTGGAACAGAAGCTGCAGGAAAACAACTTGAAGGAGACATGGGACTGCATGAAGGTCATCACTGGCCTGAAGAAGAACAGCAGCTCTGTGGAGGGGACCTGGACAGGGCGAACCAGTTGAACCACTTCTACAACGGGTTTGACTGCCCTGCTCCAGCTCCAATGGCGGTGGTCTGTCCACCATCCCCCAGCCCCACACCCCCTCAATACCAGTGCAACACTCACCTCCATCATCACAGGCTATCGTACCCCCACCATTACTGGATTTTGCACCCCTCCCCCACATGGCGATCATGATCAATGAGGTGACAACGACCTCAGTCAACAGCCATCAGACACACAGATCCCAGATGCGCCCCTCCCCCTCCCCTCCCCTTACACCCCTCACCATTACAACAGATCAAGTGACAGTCCAACTAAAGAAATTGCGCAGCAATAAAGCAGCGGGGCCTGACAGACTGTGTCCAAGGCTACTCAAGGCCTGTGCTGCTGAACTGGGGGAGCCACTGAAGCACATCTTCAATTTGAGCCTACGCCTTGGACAAGTTCCAACATTGTGGAAGACATCATGTCTTACCCCTGTCCCTAAGAAGCCACACCCTAGTGAGTTTAATGACTACAGACCTGTCGCTCTTGCATCACATGTGATGAAGACAATGGAGCAGCTGGTCTTAGGTATGCTCAGACCCCAGGGACGCCATGCACTAGACCCGTTACAGTTTGCATACCAGGAGAAAGTGGGCGTGGACGATGCCATCACTTATCTTCTACACAGGACACATTCCCACCTAGACAAGGGGAAAAGTGCTGTGACAATCATGTTCTTTGACTTCTCAAGTGCTTTTAACACCATCCAGCCCCTCAGATTGGGAGACAAGCTCTTGCAGATGGGTGTGGATGCTCACCTGGTAACCTGGATTACAGATTACCTGACCGAGCGACCACAGTTTGTCAGACTGAAGAACTGCTGCTCTGACACTGTGATCAGCAGCACCGGAGCGCCACTGGGAACTGTGCTCTCTCCAGTCTTGTTCACCCTGTAAACATCTGACTTCTGCTACAACACCAAGTCATGCCACATGCAGAAGTTTTCTGATGATACTGCAATTGTGGGGTGTATCAGGGACGAGCAAGAGGAGGAGTACAGGAGCCTGGTGGAGGACTTTGTGCAGTAGTGCAAACTCAATCATCTTCAACTAAACACTTCAAAGACAAAGGAGATGGTGGTGGATTTACCCAGGTCTAAGCCCACTCTGCTACCAGTCTCCATTGATGGGGTCAATGTGGAGGTGGTAAGCACCTACAAGTATCTGGGTCTCTACCTGGACAATAAACTGGACTGGTCAGCCAACACTGATGCACTCTACAAGAAAGGACAGAGCAGGCTGTACTTCCTGAGGAGGCTGCGGTCCTTCAATGTGTGCAGCAAGCTCCTCAGGATGTTCTACCAGTCTGTTGTTGCCAGCGTCCTCTTCTATGCAGTAGTATGTTGGGAAGGAAGCACAAGGAAGAAGGATGCAGGGCGAATTGACAGGCTGTTAAGGAAAGCTGGCTCTGTAGTAGGAGCTGAACTGGAGTGCATCACTTCACTATCTGACAAAAGGACCCTGAACAAACTGATCAACATCTTGGACAATGAGTGTCACCCACTCCACAGCACTATTGTTAAGCAGAAGAGCCTGATCAGCTGGAGACTTAAGCTCACTGCCTTGCACAACAGACAGACTGAGAAAGTAATTTGTCCCCAGGGCCATTGAACTGTTCAATGCTTCACTTAACCCTCTAGGCGCCACTGTCGAGTTTACTCGACAAGATGCTGTACTGAATAAAACGGCCGATTTAGTCAAATAGGGTGTCATATTTCGCTCGACCTCCACTCCACTAGATGGCAGACAAGTCATCGTCATCCCGAGTCCAAAAAGGTCATGGTTTAAACAAAACTTTCGGGCTACAGCTGCAGTGAATCAGTCGTGCAATACACCGAGCTAGTGTGCATGTGAGCCACTTTGTCAGGCGATATTGTCAACGCGTCAGTATTTGCATTAGATTATCGTCTAATGGCATGAAAAAGTTTACCGAAATGAAGTGTTGGGTCTTCTATTCACGGACCCTGATTCTGAAGGGGAATATCTGCCTTCAGGAAATGGACGGTGATTCGTTTAGTGAGGCTTCAGATCGTCCCTGCCTTGCAATGATGCAGCTGGACAAAGTGAGAGTTTACTCCATAGTTTAGCTTACACCAAGCACAAACCTTGAATTGTTTGCCCAATGTCACTGGTGGGAATAATGTTTCCGCGGGTTGGTGTTCATCGGGGAAGTTAGCAGGGTATTAGTGGTGTGGCGGGACGAGGCTGGAGGTAGCCCTAATGTCCATAGCGCTAGCTTCTGTCTTGTGCCTCTCCACAATGTGGCGACAGTAGCGTGGTGGAGCCTTTGTCTAATGCCAATGTGGGTATGTTAGGCGAGGTTGAAGTGCTCATAGGACAGTTAGGGGGAACGTAGTGGCAGTGTGGGAGTCATAATGAGAATGACAGTAGGCCTAGTCGAGCTGCGCAAATCTTCCTCTCTCCACTTGTGCCTTGAGGCAGATCTGGCCATGCTGCTCGCATGGTGGAGGTGGTGACACGCTCTCTCCCTCTCCCTCTCCCCACACACACACACACACACATTAGGTCATGCATAGTCTATCACAAGATGATGGGAATGCCGGCCCTGTATGGATAGGGATAGGGAGTCATTATCTCTACAGCAAAAGGCCTGCTACAAAAAAAAAAAAAAAAAATGTCAGCCATTTATTAGTAATGATTTACACTGTTGATTTGCTATCTGATCATTTAGGACATACACTATGTGTTCCTTTTTGTGTGTTCATGTCCTTGTGATGTGTGTGTCTGTCAGCTAAGAAAAAAAACATCAACAAAAACAACAAAAAGAAAAAAAATACTAACATTGTCTCTTGTCTTGTCTCGTCATCTCACTCCTGATCTGTGCCTTGCCGTGGCAAATGAGCTTTTGAACTAAACAGGTCTTGTGTTTGTGTGTCATCTGAATAATATATATGTGCCCCATACATGGAATCAGAGTGCCTACTGTATGTAGTAAATGGAAAATCTCTACAGCAAAAGGCCAGTCTACCGCTACATGCATTTGGTTTGTTTCTGCCATTTATTAGTAATGATTTACACAGTTTGTTCACTACTTACTATTTACCTGAGCATTCAGTATTGTGCAATATAGCATACAGAAGGTGAGGGCCATTTTGGGGGGAAAGAAGTGGTGCATTTTATCATTCAAACATGAAAATGCTATAATCCAAGATGGCCGCCGCCATATGACGTCATAATATGCAAATTAGATATAAACATTTAATCTCTACATAAACTTTGGGTCATCCTTAATATTTCTCTAATTTACAGAAAGTCTCTATCTCTTATCACTTTTAAGATATAGCCTTTTGAAATGAAGATGTCAAAATTGATCGTTTCGGAAATAAAACTCTGGCGCCTAAAGGGTTAAGGGAAGAGGAGAGATAGACTTCTCCGCATAGTCTGTCTGCCTCTTCACCCCCTCCATGTTTGGATACTGTCTGTCCACTAGCCACTTTTGCCATTGTCTTTCTGCCTCATTGTTTGCGTGCTATATTAGCACATATGCATAACCCCTCCCTCCATGCCACAGCCGAACTGTGGCCACACTTATACCTTTTCTTAAAATAGTTAAATATATAGATATATAGACTTTACTTTACTTTATTTCTGCATTGTTGCACTGTTGGACTTACTCATTTGCACTATCACCATGACCACTATCACCATTGTACTATCACCATGACACTCATTCACACAGAGCACCTTACCTTACTATGCACAGAGAATCACAGGCTCAGTCCCTGCCTCAGTCATTGCAAGCGCCTCTTATTGATTAATCACCACTATGTGGATACTATTTTTTAGAATTTATTTAGATTAAGTGTTAGTTAGTATAATTTGTATTTTAGTATATTTAGCATATTCTTTATCTTCTAATGTCCTTATTGCTTAGTTGTGTTTTTTATATCATATACTTTAATTATTCTTTCTGCTGTCAAAGAATGTGTTTGTGTTGTCTGTATGCTGCTGAGACCTTGAATTTCCCCTGGGGATCAATAAAGTTTCTATCTATCTATCTGAATCTGTTGCAATATTCTGATATCGCCAAATGTTTGTTTTCCAAAGTAAGAATTTCACTTCACCATGCACCTTCAACAATAAATAGCTCATTACACTTGTTACTGTTCGACGTTCGATTTTGACATCTTCATTTCAAAAGGCTATATCTTAAAAGTGATAAGAGATAGAGACTTTCTGTAAATTAGAGAAATATTAAGGATGACCCAAAGTTTTTGGAGGGATTAAATGTTTATATCTAATTTGCATATTATGACGTCATATGGTGGCGGCCATCTTGGATTATAGAATTTTCATGAAAAGTCGCATGTTTGAATGATATAATGCACCACTTCTTTCCCCCCAAAATGTCCCTCACCTTCTGTATGCTATATTGCACAATACTGAATGCTCAGGTAAATACTAAGTAGTAAACAAACTATGTAAATCATTACTAATAAATGGCAGAAACAAACCAAATGCATGTAGCGGTAGGCGCCTTTTGCTGTAGAGATTTTCCATTTACTACATACAGTAGGCACTCTGATTCCATGTATGGGGCACATATATATTATTCAAATGACACACAAACACAAGTAGACAAGACCCGTTTAGTTCAAAAGCTCACTTGCCACGGCAAGGCACAGATCAGGAGTGAGATGACGAGACAAGACAAGAGACAATGTTAGTATTTGTTTTCTTTTTGTTGTTTTTGTTGATGTTTTTTTTGTTGTTTTTTTCTTAGCTGACAAAGACACACACATCACAAGGACATGAACACACAAAAAAGAACACATAGTGTATGTCCTAAATGGTCAGGGAAATAGATAATCAACAGTGTAAATTATTACTAATAAATGAATTTTTTTTTTTTTTTATGTAGCAGGCCTTTTTTCTGTAGAGATAATGACTATCCATATCCATATCCTATCCATACAGGGCCAGCATTCCCATCATCTTGTGATAGACTATGCATGGCCTAATGGCTCTCCTGCCCCGTGTCACCACCTCTGCTCCTGTTGCGAGCAGCATGGCCAGATCTGCCTCGCGCTCGCGTCGGACTAGGCCTACTCTCATTCTCATTGTGACTCCCCACACTGCCTCTACGTTCCCCCCTAACTGTCCTATGAGCACTTCGACCTCGTCTAACATACCCAGTGGCATTAGACAAAGGCTCCACCACGTTACTGTCGCCGCGATTGCGGAGAGGCACATGGTCAGAAGACAGAAGCTAGCGCTATGGACATTAGGCTACCTCCAACCTCGTTCGCCACACCACTAACACCCTGCTAACTTCCCGATGAACACTCCGAACCCGTGAAACATTATTCCCACCAGTGACAATGGGCAAACGATTCAACGTTTGTGCTTGGTGTAAGCTAAACTATGGAGTAAACTCTCACTTTGTCCAGCTGCATCATTGCAAGGCAGGGACGCATCTGAAGCCTCACTAAACGAATCACCGTCATTTCCTGAAGGCAGATATTCCCCTTCAGAATCAGGGTCCACGAATAGAAGACCCAACACTTCATTTCGGGTAAACTTTTTTGATGCCATTAGACGATAATCTAATGCAAATACTTGCTGACGTTGACAATATCGCTCTGACAAAGTGGTTCACACGCACACTAGCTCCGGTATTTCACGCACTGATTCAATGCGCTGTAGCTAGAAAGTTGTCTGCCATCTAGTGGAGTGGAGGTCGAACAAAATATGACACCCTATTTGACTAAATTGGCCGTTTTATTCAGTACCGCATCTTGTCGACTAAAGTCGACCGTGGCGCCTAGAGGGTTAAACGTAGGCCTATAATTACAAAAATGATTCTGTGTCCTAAAAACTGGCATATTTTATGGCATTGTGTCATGTAAGGTCGTTGCAAAATCTAGAGAAATGTGTGAGGTGGTCAGCGGGGGACAATTGAGACACACATTGGATTGTGTTATTACTTGAACATTCCACACTATCCACAGCTGTGGTATCGGGGGCAGGAGGATTACTGTTCGTGCAGGCTTTATATAAAATTCTTCAACAGAAGGCCTGCCTCGAATGCAGGCTTGCCCAAATTAAAGGCCTGTGGTTTGCGCAGCCTACAGTAAGTAGGTTAAATAACAGACCCACCACAATGTGCGGTATGATGCTTTTTTACGAGCAAGATGTTTTTGGTGCCCTACGCACACTGCATGTTCTTAAATAACAATGATCATCAGTAATATTCAACCATTATTTTGTGTAAATGGGCTATACATTGGGTTAGACACCAGGGGTCATATTCACAAAGCCTTTTATCTTACCACTAGGAGTAGGCTACTCCTAAATAGCATAAAATATTTTAGCTAGGAGTTTCTCTTATTAAGTTATTCACAAAGCCTTTCAGACCTACTCTTAGTAAGGAAAAATGACAACTCCTAAACTAAGAGCAAAGATTCTGTAGCAGAGCGCTCTAGAATCTTTGACCAAGAGTGAGTAAGTCTTCGTTGCTATGGATGACGTTATTACTCATGCACGAGCTTGACTGAAGTGACCACATTGAATGGCTGATGATTGTAACGCGGGCATGATTCCAAACACCTCCCTTACGATGATGAGTGACAGGTGACAGGTCTGAGAATGCGTGCGCTACACAAGGAAGCAGTGTTGCCAACTATTTAGAATGAAAGGTAGCTAAAGCCAGCTCTAAATGTTGCTATATGGCGCCACACGCTAATTTGCATATTCATTATGTCAGCACGTCATACCCCCCCCAAAAAAATGCCTTTAATTCCCTTTTACTCCTGTTTGCCTTTCTCCTACTCATATAGGCAACTTTAAGAGCCTAGTTTAAATATATTTGATTTAATATACTTGTATATTTATTGATAGGCTACACTTTACTTTCTGTAGCCTATCATCTAGACTACACTAGTGGCTGAAAAGCAGTAATTTCCAACTGATTCACTGCCGCGTCTGCTTTGCACTGCTTGAAGTCTGATTATAATGTGACCATGGGGTAGCCTACACGCAATGTACCCTTACGGCAATGGCTATATTTTGGATATATTTAGGCTACAGGGAGGGAAAGTAATCTCATCGCCATCTAGTGGTTGCGTTCCTAGAGTTGGATAGGATTTTTTTTTTTAGAAAAAATATATCTCGGTGCACATTGGGATCTTAATTTAATGCCTTCCATATGTTAGGCACTGGGGTCACCTCTATTGCTTCAAGTGGTCATACCTTATTTTTAGGATCAGTTGAATTGTTTTGAGTTTTTGTTGTAACACGGTGATAAGGAACTACAGTTGCATGTGACGTCACATGTTTGGGCGCTTATTCTCTAACTGATCAATATGCAATTTGCTTAACTGGCTTAACATATTTTTGTAATAACGGAACGTGATGTAAACCGCGTGGTGATAACCTTTATGTCAGGATAACTGGTGTTGTGCTTCTACTCACATGAAGAGCTAGCTGTAAGTGTTAAGTGTCAATGCTAACCAGGCTAATAAATAAACCATGTTACCGTGAGTAACGTCGAAGGGTAAAGTCACGTGACTTCTTTTGTAGTTCGTTTATGAAACAAAAGGAGCAATTTCGATTTTCTTAAATAAGGCAAAATAGGGTCTGACATTTTCACAGTTAGAATATTATTACTGTATAGACACTGAAAAATATAGCCTAGAAATCTAGACGCACCCTAGCGGCGGCAAATTAATTTGCTCAGCCTGTACGTCTAGCGTTGGCGTCAACTTTGGAGGAGTTGGACTTAAGGAAATGCACTTAAGTCATTCCTTTCAAAGAAGGATGTATTTGCCGTTTTGCCGACCGGATACGGATATGGTCGTAGCGCTGGCATATTGCATGCCTAGGCAGTTTGAAAGAATTCTCTGCCCGCCCCTTGGATTAAGCGAGGTGAATAGTTTGATTCCAGACTATACATTTCAATGATATAGGATGGCCCGCCAGGCTAGGTCTATGGGACTTAACATTGGAGCTGCTCTTCGATAGGAACGCAACCACTTGGGGCGCTGGTTTTCACTTTCCCTCCCTATATAGGCTTAAATATCACTCAGACAGATCGATAGATTTTTTTTTTTTTTTACTCAGCCGACAGTCCTGCATCAACTTGCATTGACAACATTGAAGCTAGGCCTACATAGCCTAAACTAGGGTTTCTCAACGGGGGCGGTACTGCCCCCTGGGGGGCGTTGGGAACGTGAGTTTATTTATTATTTTTTTTATTTTAAACTTTCATGGTTTTCACATATTTCTGGTGCAAAAATAGGCTACCTGAAATAAATAGGCTATTTTCATTCATGGGTTTCTAACCCCTCTACCGTCCCAGCTACATTTTACTGTTGCTATGCTCAGTGGTCATACAGTGCAGTTCGGGCCTGCACACGCCCGGACTCATGTACCCCAGCCCCAGCTATCGTCATCTATATAGTAATGCCGATAAACATAACCCAAGTTTGCGGCTTAACAGTTCAATAACCAATAAAAATGTACACAATTCACTGTGACGTCTTCATCTTTAATAAAACAACACAAACGAACATGGCGGATAGCAAGAAAAAGTGCCGACAGTACAATGCAAATTACATCAATTTTTACATGTTTTTTTTACCCAACCAGTCTCCTATTGCTTCTAACAGTGGGGTAAATCTGCTTAATAATAAAATAGGCTCATAGGGACTCGTTTTGGGCTCGTTTTTTTATTTAAGCAATATAGCATGAGTGTGAGTGGCCTATAGCCTACCCAGGGGTGTAGGTTTTTTTTTTTTTTTTTTTTTTAATTGTGTGTGTGTGTGGGGGGGGGGCGTTTGCTCAAAAAAGGTTGAGAACCACTGGCCTAAACGGATGCTATAGGTTTTTCTAACATTTATGTTTGATTAACTCTCTGCTTTGCTTGTGAATGAAGTTGTAGCCTAGCCTACTTCCTTTGTTCAATTGTTGAACGATGCTGGCAAGCGTGTCCCTGTTTCCCTGTCATCATGTCATTGCTCTCGTCTCATTGACTCTCTTGTTGTAATTTCAGCCAAAGTTGCTGGACCTTCCAATGAGCGTTGTCTCAGCTTAGATCTATAGAACATCTACTTCCTTGTAATAAAATAAGCTGATACTATATAGGCCAGTCATTCCTTTTATAATCATGGGGCAACGCTTTGGGCAAATTCGCAATGTAATTCACTAACGAAACAGGCATGAGAGGGGAGATTTTCTGACGTTTCAACAACGAAACAGAGTTTGGCATCTTTGCGAGAAGATTTTTCTCACGCTTTGAGCTGCTGCTGCAGTCAGCCTGGGTAAACCGAAGAATAAAGCATAGAGAAAACAAAAGTCGCCAGACACACGAAAAAGTCGCCAGATTTGTTGTCAGTCGCTAGATACACTTTTCAGTCGCCAGAGACGGCCAAAAGTCGCTAAATCTAGCGACAAAGTCACTAAATTGGTAACACTGCAAGGACGGAAGATGATGAATAACTGGGCCCGTAGGCTATTCACAAAGCCTTTTATCTTACCACTAGGAGTAGGCTACTCCTAAATCGCACTAAAAGATTTTAGCTTGGAGTTTTCTCTTAAAAGTTATTCACATGATTGGCTGACGATTGTAACGCGGGAATGATTCCAAACACCTCCCTTACGATGATGAGTGACAGGTGACAGGTCTGAGAATGGGTACGCTACACAAGTAGTGCGAAGGACGGAAGATGATTAATAACTGAATAAAAAGGCCTAGCCTAATAGTAAGGCAAAACAAATAGCCTAGTAGCCTAATGAAACATAGGCCTACGGATTGATGCAGTATCTTTGCAACATTATTAAATGAATCTGTCACCATATGCCTATGTTTGCAAAGAGGAGAACATTTTAATTTGATTCACAATGAAACGTTACATTTAATTTACATGTTAACAATGAGTAGTTTTGGTTGTTGTTGGTGGCGTTATTGCATCCCTTTATGAATGCAAAATTGTTCCTCGTGATTGGAAGCTATTGCCGCGATAGGCTACGATTTCAAAACATCGCATAGCGTGAAATGCCACAAAAAGCTGTTTATGAATAGGTCTTAGTGAGTTAGGAGTCCTCTCGACTTCTTTTAAGCTGTCCCAGACTTAGGTGCTACCTTTAGGTCTAAAATGCTTTGTGAATTACTTTTAGTGAAAAAAATTAGGAGTCCTAAAGTTAGGAGTGACACGCCCATTATTTTTAGGAGTTACTCCTAAATTCGCCAGTTAGAGCTGCTTTTAGCCTTAAAATTCTTTGTGAATACGGCCCCTGAATAAAAAGGCCTAGCCTAAATGAATCAAGAGTAAGGCAAAACAAATAGCCTAGTAGCCTAATGAAACATACGGATTAATGTAGTAGCCTATCTTTGTAACATTATTAAATTAATCTGTTACTATGCCTATGTTTGCAAAAGAGAACATTTTAATTTGATTCACAATAATGTTACATTTAATTTACATGTTGTACAATGTACAATGAGTAGCCTAGTTTTGGTTGTTGTTGGTGGTGTTATTGCATGTTAGTTAGGCTATGCCTACAATGCAAAATTGCTTCCTCACGATTGGAAGCTCCTGTAGCTGCATAGGATTTCAAAACACGGCGAAATGCCACAAAACAGGTTTGTGAATAGGTCTGTGAGTTAGGAGTCCTCTTGACTTCTTTTAAGCTGTCACAGAGGTGGGAAGGTGTGATTTGTTGGGGGCAGGGCCGGATTAACTATATGATTCTAACTGTCTCACTAAATTGCATTATCCACACTCAATTCTCACTGGTATCTGCTAGACAACAAGTACCAAAACATGATTAGTTCATAGATTTCACATGTAAAATTCATTTTATTCAACCCCACCCCCATCTTGCCTGTTCATAATTCTGAGAAATTCTTGAATTGTGTGCATGTGTGCGTGTACACGTTTATGTTTATGTGTGTGGGTGTGTGTGTGTGCGTGCTTGTGTGTTTGCCTGCGTATGTGTGTTTGTGCATGTATGCGTACATATGTCTACTGTGTGAGTATGTGTCATACGTAGGATTACTGTGAATGTATGTGTGTGCGTGTGTTTCTGATTATGCACATGTGTGCACATGGAATGGGTTAACATGACCCCTGGAGGCAAACATACGGAAAAAATTGGTCATCCTAGGCCCTACGGTTCTCAAGATATTCACAGAAAACTGTGTCTGCCCTACCCTCCTTTCGGGGGGTCCAGTACAGCGGGGGGGCTACAGATCAAAACGAAAAACGATAGTTCCATGCTATCCATGTGGGGTTACATGCCCACCAAGTTTCGTGTACCCTGGTCTTTCAGTGTCCCGGGAATCCTTGACGGAAATTTGGACATGTGAAAAAAAAAAAAAAAAATTTGACTAAACCTATATGACCGTCGCTTCGCTGCGCGGTGGTCATAATAACCATGGAATGTATCAAGTTTACATGTGTTGGCAAAATTAAATGTTTATTTTATTCATTCTTTAGCTTCCTTGACTTTTACACACGCACTAGCTGCTATCAAAGGGCACCATTACAATCAGCTAGAATTCAGCTGGTTGTTAAAAAAAAAGGTAGATAAACCCTTGCCATGATTATAAGTTGATTGGATGGATGGTTGCTGATTATAGGCAATGTAGATATTGCATTAAAGATCTGCCATTTCATTTTACAACAGTAATTTAAAACATTAATGATGAAAACAAGGATATTCCTAAGTGACTCCAAACTTTTGAACGGTAGTGTATAATGGAATCAATGTGGACAGAGGGCATTGAATGCTCCACAACAGTCGGATGCAGTGAAGATTCTCTCTATCAATACAATGTCATTCTTGTCCGCGAGTGGGTTACATGCTGCTATTCCGACATGCCGCTACTTAGACATTGGCGTCTAATTGTCGAAGTGGCGGCATTAACATTAATTTTCAAGCGTCCCACTATTGCAACGTTTTTTTTTTCCATTGTCGGAGTAGCTACACTTGACCTTTTTTTCAAACGTCCTGCCATTCCGACAAGAGGTCATTAACAGTGGAGCCAGGATTTAGCAACGGAGTGGACTTTTGCAAAGTAGGCCTAGGTTGGGCTTTCATTTTTTTATCCCAATATGGGCAGTATAGCCTAGGCCTACAGTAATCGTCCCAACTTTAAATAACACACGATTTCATCACAGCTCAGACGATTCATGGCAAAAAAACAATAAAAGGCTACATTGATAAATAGCAGGGGCAACAGGATTGGATTCTATAATAGCCTACGCACAAGAACTTCAACTGAAAGGTTAGTCGCGTCTCAAGGAGACCAAGAGTGCGCCTCACACACACTAGCTCCGTTGAACTGTGTATTTTTCGTGTTTAACCCTTAGAACCCGATTGACACAAAGTGCGCCAAAAAACACACACTTTCTTCTCTGTTACATTGCTCCGGAACTGTTCATCGCAGCGAGATGAAACCTTTATAGCGTGACAGGGCAGAAGTGGGACTTTCCAACAAGACGATCTGTACGATCAAGTATGAAAATTTAAAAAAAATCATGAAATTAAATCAAATTGCATCATATTTACAGCCTATACTTGTCTGCGTTCACCTGCGCACCCATCACTCTCGTTTGAATTACTCGTGAACCGTGATCGCATAGATATGGCAAGCATATCAGATGAAAGAGGAGACACAGGGCTATTCATTGGTATCATGTATATCGATTCTTCTGACTTATAAAAACAGACGAAGTGACTGCAAAATAATAACGTCATGTACACAAACCAACGCTGCACTCCCATTACTCTCATTTTAATTACTCGCGGACCCGTGATCGGATAGATATGCCACGCATGTCAGATGAAAGAGACACAGAGCTATCATTTAATACCAAGATACATCCTTCTGGGTTATAAAACAGACGAAGTGAGCAAAATAATAACTTCATATAGCTGGACTTACCCCACGTTTTTGTCTGTTTTTGTGGCAAAGCATGTTTATAATCCAACGCTATCTTGTGTTTCTCTATGGCAAAGCATGTTCGTAATCCGGTTTTGAGATCCTAGCAAATTCCTGCATGGCATCCAATTCAAGGCTCACATTGCATCCCAATTTGTTCAACAAAGAAATACCTTTTTTGCCTTTACTTTGTTTATGGCAATGCAGTATAAAGTTGAGAATCATTATGAGTGCATACACACGCAGGCTAACACGCAAACTCGGGTCAAGTCAGGTCAGATCAGTTCGTGTCACAGATATGGAGCGCAGAAAGGTCATTTGTCATCTAACCCTAGGCCTAACAGAGTGATTGTTTTAAAGCAGCAGAACATCATCACATCTTGAGACAGGTTGTGTGTCTTCGACATGTCAATTTATTTCATAAATGAAAATTAAAATCATTAACAAGTATGCAGAACACTTAAAATTTAAACTTAAACTAAACTTAGACTTATTGCTTTAAAGAAAGGAGGAAAAGCCTCAATAGTCAGTGTGTTAGTCCTCCAGCCCTACAGAGCTTTCCAGATGTTCTTATACTCTGGTGTTTGAGGTGTAGTCCAGTGGACAGAAAGGTGAACCCGGAAATGTTGAGTATACCAAAGTTTTATGATGGAAATATATAGTATGGGTTCCCAGCATGCAGAAACTGCCGGATGCTAATTTGCATATGTTGGGCAATTCGTGTAATTGAGCTAATTAGCATAAATTAGCATAATAGCCTATATTGATCATATTATAAGAGCTGCTTGGCCAAAATGGACAATGTTAGTATGTTTTTAGGGGTTACTGGAGATGCTGAGTCCATATCTGACATTTTCAAGATTCAAAATCACTATTTAAACTTGGTTTGGTCACGTTTTTATTCTCATTAAGCTGATTTTGGGGGCGATTTAGACAGATTTTTGGAGGATAAAAATGTTCAGTGTTTAGGAATAATTTGGATCCTCAAGTTATTTCTGAATTCCACAATCATTTTGGAAATAGTTATTCACTGGCCCTCTGCTGTGACTCACAATTGAGTAACAAAGGGAAGAACTAGCCTCTACTACTCCTCACTGTCCTCATCCGTTGTCCTGTTGCCATCTTCTCCAGACTCTTCATCCCTGTCCTTCTGCTGTTTTTGCTGTGTAAATATATTGCCACATGTAACATCACTGCCTTTGCAGAAACAATAATTAGAACAGGCCAGGCCTGCAGCTGCACAGCTGCACTTTCCAGATACATGTATACACAGTTTTAACCCAGCTTTGCAGTTACAGCTGATAACATCTAACAAATCAGGAGGAGCAACAGGACTTGAATCGAGGGTGAGCAAGTTCCTCTCCTTTCTTCATACCTGTCTTCTAACTCCCTCCAAATGCGGTTATATCCACAGCCGGTGGATCAGGACGGTCTGCTGCTTTCCAAAGCAGCACCTGTAGATGGGCACGTTTTCCATGGAGGAGCAAGTTGTGTTCTGTAGGAGACAGTGTCTTCAGTGCTGGAGGAGCCGGGAGTGGGAGACCTCACCGCCAGGGATGAATTACTGCACGGGCCTACCGGGCCCGGCCCAAGGGGCCCAAGGGGTCAGGGAGCCCTGAAGCCCAAGCCTTTGCATGAAATCATTGCCTCAATATCAACACATCAGGATGTAGGCTATGAATCTGATTGAATTTAGTATTGGCCATCCCCAAAATGCACCAGAATACAGGAAATCACATCAAACAAATGGGGGGTTTGGAAGGACCTCCAAACCCCCTTTCACATATGCGACAATTAATGGGGGGCCCTTAATACATCTGGGCCCAGGGGCCTGAAAGTTCATAATCCGTCCATGCTCACCGCTAGGTGGAGGCCCAAGCAAAAGGATCCGAAGAGAACCCTTGTGGTACTAAAAAGCTTACAGAGGCCTTCAGTAGAAGCCGCAGGAGGAGACCAGCCGTCGCCTGGGCCTGGCTACGGGAGGAGTGCTTGCCTGAAGAGGGTTTTGATGCAGTGGCCACGGCAGAGAAGGACTTCACACGACTGCAGAGCGGTCTGAGGAAGCGGCCTTGGAAAATAAGGTAGTGACGCTGGCCTGGGCGCTGACTTCACCGAGAGAAGACCTTGAGCCCCTGCCCCTGCCGGACAGCTTTAGGCTGGAGTTGGCGGTGGCCCTGGCTGATGAGGTGGTGCCTTGAGGATGGTTGGCGGAGCCTGTTCGAGTCGGCCTGTTCGCCGGTACTCTTAATAAATAAGGGGGAAAAAAGTTTGTTGTGTGAAATCCGATGGCACAAGCCAGAGAGAAGGTCTAGGCCTTGGCGCGATCGTGGCGGTGTGGAGTGACCGGAGCAGCGGAGGACAGCTCTGCAACAAGGCAGCAGAGGAGAGACACCAACGTCTGTAGCTGTAGCTGTGCGCAGCGTGGTCCGGCTGCGATGGAACTGGAATCTGCTGCCCCGAGACGACGGAGTGGAGCATCGGAGGTGCAGTGCCAGTTACGGTGCTCAGCGCCGGGGAGTCGGTGGCAGTGGAGGCTAGGCCCCGCCAGGTGTTGGAGGAAGGAATGTTGCAGTGGTGCACACTGCGAAAGTGCGACCTGAGGGCGTTCTCTGAAGGGAGCTGGGGACGAGAGGCGACAGACCAGGTAACTGCTAGCACGCCCCGCATTGGGCCGCTGGTGGTTGTGGTTCCGCAGGGTGAGTAGGGCTCTTGCGGTGTGTGCACCCCACCTGCTGTGTGGCAGTGCCAGAGACTAATTGCTAGACTGAATGTGGGAATGCCTACGCCGAGGATGGCAATGTCTTGTTGGGGGAGCTGTGCAACGCCAGCGTGCTGGACTGTGCTTGAGATTTCCACGATATTTTGCGCTGGGGATTCTGGGAGAACTGAATGATCATCTCAATACCAATGTTTCCCAAAAGGCTTGTCCCAAGGAGAACAGTATTACCTTAAACACACATGAGGAAACTGAACAGTCCATTCAGTAGACTAGGATAAGCTAGCCAGCAACCAGACAGCTGAATGTGGTAGAGTTGTAATAGAAATAGTAGGCCTAAGCTATAGGCTAATCTGCATAAAGTGTGCTGTCATAAATATCAGACATTCAGTATTCTCTCTTTTTATATTAGGATATAAAATAATACAGATATATTACATTGTAATCCTCTGGTACTCTAAGGTAGGCTATTGAAATGTCTAGCCTCCCCTCCAAAAAAAGAAAAATCGAGGTTTGTATCAAACCGTGGGTCAAAAATCGTGATACGAATCGAAATGTTAGGTTGGTGTATCGTTACAGCCCTACTGTATATCGCTACAGCCCTATCCTCCAAAAATCTGTCTAAATTGGACCAAAAAACTCAGCAAAATCAGCTTAATGAGAGTAAAATGTGACCAAACCAAGTTTAAATAGTGATTTTGAATCTTGAAAATGTCAGATATGGACTCAGCATCTCCAGTAACCCCTAAAAACATACTAACATTGTCCATTTTGGCCAAGCAGCTCTTATAATATGATCAATATAGGCTATTATGCTAATTTATGCTAATTAGCTCAATTACACGAATTGCGCAACATATGCAAATTAGCATCCGGCAGTTTCTGCATGCTGGGAACCCATACTATATATTTCCATCATAAAACTTTGGTGTACTCAACATTTCTATGGGCTGTCCCATTTGGGGCTGTATGGGATGACTAGTGTGCATCGTCTCCTTGGTTGTGCAGCAGAGCGGTGGCTTGTCAGCCATGTTGTGACATACTGCCTTGGTTCAAAAAGCGGGAAAGGAGGCCCATTGATGCTGATCATCATCAAGTTACTAACGTTTGACAGCAACAGTGTAGATCTCTTGTCTGTACATATATTGTTCATGAGGCTGAAGCCCCGTTCACATTCAGCAGTACTGCAAGGGATGGTCTGCATGCAGCGTATGAGTGGCATTAGGCTTTCAGGCTCTCTTTCTGGATTCTCATGGAAATCTCTAATGCCATTAACAGCTTGCTCTTCACCAAGCTTGAACGCTGCAGAGCCGCTTCACTTGGGCCTCACCATGGCGTATGCCAGGGCTGGAGGGCCAGGTGCTTTACTTAGGCCTCACCATGGCGTATGCCAGGGCTGGAGGGCCTGGTGCTTTTATCAAGGACACTGAGGTCATTCAGTATTTCGGAATCAAAAGACAGGCGTTTCTCAAAGTTATTTATGAGGCTTTGGAGAAATTGTTTCGAATTAATTGCTTGTATCTTGGGATTTGACTCCAAAGGTACTGACCCAAAGTGTCCCGAAGCCTGGGCCGTCAGTGCCTTCTCCAACTTCTCTCCTGGAGAATCTTTGAAAGATGCCAGGACTCTTATTGTACGTTTCAGGAGCTGCTCTGCTCTCAAAAGTGTGATGGAATGGGCCTGCAGTTGCAGAGACAGGTTTGAAAGTTCCAAAAGTGCATCATACATGAGTCCGAGGTCACTCAGGAATTCCTTGCTTTGCATTCGACGAGCAAGGCCTCTATAAGTTTGTCTTTCTTTGCTTGTTCTTGCCAGATCAGCTGCAGCATTTTCAAAATGTTTATTAAGTGCTTCATAAGATCTCCACACAGCCTTTACGGAGCGGAAACTGCTGGCTACCCATCGTGTACTTAAAACTCTGCCTATTTTTAACACTTCTGAGCCCACTTCTTGGGCTGCTTCCAGTAGCTCTTTTGGATTGGATTTGGATTGGTTGTAGAGAGTGTAAATTTTGTCCAGAAATATTTTGAAGTAGTTGACTGCCTGAACTTCTTCTACGGCATCGTTTACAGCCAGTTCCAAGTGGTGGTTCATGCAGTGCCATGTAAAGAGGTTAGGGTACCTTGCTGTCAGCCTGGTTGCCACACCAGAGTTTTTGCCTAGCATGACACTGGCTCCATCAGAAACAAAGGAGACCCAATTTTTTTGAAGCCAGTCTTCAGTGAAGCCTGCGGTGTTTAAACAGTTCAGTAAAGCTTCCTGTGAATGGACTAGCAGTACCCTGGGTGCGGGTGAGGCAAGGCTGGACACTTGGAGGTGGAAGGAGGCTCACAAGGCAAGATGTACAAAAATAGTCTGTGGTTTATTCTTAAAAAGGTGCAGTTCCATGAATACCCACACGGGGTGAAATGCCAAATGTAGTCCCAAAATTATATGAAAATTCCAAAATAATCCAAAAATAACCAAAGATGCAAATTAAGGTAAATGTCCAACAAAAATACTGGGCTATTAGCCATTAGCTTGTAGCTTCCGGTTTGGCACAAGCAAAAACAACCAGATCTTTTAGCCAGTCAAAAAAAGTCAGCAGAGCATTGTACTTACAGCACACCAGCATTTAGCTCTCACCCCAACGCTCCCCCGAACAGAAATGAGGCTCCCTTTAACAATGAGTGGAAAATGAGACATGGCAGTGGGGCCCTCACTACGTGTCAAAGATGGTATGTAAATTACTTTGTGGCAGAAGGGAGAAATGATAAATGAGTGAGTTTTACTGTCAAGGAGCCCTGTGCGTGAAAAACGCCAAAAATGTGGCTGTTGCAATGGCGCCGCCCAGACAAACATTTCCCCACTTCCCCCCCACAAGTCCACAAACTTTTCCCCAGTCCTGGCATGTTGCCCAAGTTCCCAACAAACATACAAACATTGTCCACAAGCATTACATTGTGTGTGTGCGAGTGTGAGTAAATATGAAGATGAATAAGAACTCCGCGTTGCGCAACGTAACCAGGGCACCTGCTGCGAGTAACCTCGCAAAACGCTACTCTATCAAGAGTTCACAGCGTGGCAGTGAGGAGGGGGATCACCCTAGTTCAGTCATTCCAACTATATTAAACCTCATCTACCTAGCAAATAATTTAACCTTTTAAACTATCCACCTATTTAACTGTTCAGTCATTCCAACTATATAAAACTTCATCTACCTAGCAAATAATTTAACCTTTTAAACTATCCACCTATTTAACTGTTCAGTCATTCCAACTATATTAAACTTCATCTACCTAGCAACCAATATAGTTTGCTTTTACTCTGTATGATATTTTACATATTTTTTGCATTTTCATGCACTGTATTTCCTTCAGGAAATGCTTTTCTAGTTCTTATGTTTCTTCTTCTAACGCAGTTAATGCAGCTTCAACCGTTTAACGTAGAAACTTCATTCAAACTATGTTACGTAGGTCTTACTAAGGACATGTGGGCTTTGTATTTTTCATCTTTGTAACTTTTATAATTATAATTTTAATTAAAAACTATTCAAAATTTCCCCATAGACTTAACATGGGGCTGATGACATCATAATAGAGCACTTAAGCAATTAGAATCCTAGGCCAGGTGTTCCGGCCACCTGCATCAACTGTCAGTTTCTCAGGCTTTAAGCATGCAGTCTCATTCTCTTAATACGACTACACATCTTGTTCAACTGTTTCCTCTGTCCACAACATAATTTAACCATTTAAACTATCCACCTATTTAACTGTTCAGTCATTCCAACAATATTAAACCTCATTTACCTAGCAAATCATTTAACCATTTAAACTATCCAACTATTTAACTGTTCCAACTATTAACCTCATCTAGGCCTACCTCGCAAATAATTTAACCTTTTAAACCATCCACCTATTTAACTGTTCAGTCATTCCAACTATATTAAACCTCATCTACCTAGTTCAGTCATTCCAACTATATTAAACATCATCTACCTAGCAAATAATTTAACCTTTTAAACTATCCACCTATTTAACTGTTCAGTCATTCCAACTATATTAAACCTCATCTACCTAGTCCAGTCATTCCAACTATATTAAACATCATCTACCTAGCAAATAATTTAACCTTTTAAACTATCCACCTATTTAACTGTTCAGTCATTCCAACTATATTAAACCTCATCTACCTAGTTCAGTCATTCCAACTATATTAAACCTCATCTACCTAGGAAATAATTTAACCTTTTAAACCATCCACCTATTTAACTGTTCAGTCATTCCAACTATATTAAACCTCATCTACCTAGTTCAGTCATTCCAACTGTATTAAACATCATCTACCTAGTAAATAATTTAACCTTTTATATGAATTAAAACTATTAATTAAAAACTATTAAACATTTCCCCATAGACTTAACATTGGCGATAATGGCATCACAATAGGGCACTTAGAATCCTATGCCAAGTGTTCCGGCCAGAGCCATATGGTTCCGGCCACCTCCAGCAACTGTCTGTCTCAGGCTTTAAGCACACAATCTGGCTCTCTTAAGACTACACATCCTGTTCAACTGTCTGTCTCAGGCTTTAAGCACACAATCTGGCTCTCTTAAGACTACACATCCTGTTCAACTGTCTGTCTCAGGCTTTAAGCACACAATCTGGCTCTCTTAAGACTACAGATCCTGTTCAACTGTCTGTCTCAGGCTTTAAGCACACAATCTGGCTCTCTTAAGACTACACATCCTGTTCAACTGTCTGTCTCAGGCTTTAAGCATACAATCTGGCTCTCTTAAGACTACACATCCTGTTCAACTGTTTCCTCTGCCCACAACTGTTTCAAAGTCTCCACTACAATAATTCCCTATTAAATAATTTAACCATTTAAACTATCCAACTATTTAACTGTTCAACTATTCCAACTGTCAGTTATCATCAACTATTCCTCTAGCCTACTATATTAAACCACCACCTACCTAGCAACCAATTTAGCAACCATTGAAATTAAGCATCTATGTCAGTTTCCATAGCAACCAAGATGATTATACTAGCAAACCACTGTAGTAACTCCTTTATTTCTGATAGTAGCCACCATGAACACCCTAGCAACAACCTAGCAACGACTTCAAGTACCCTAGCAACAGCCTAGCAACCACATTCACAGTTAAAACCTAGCAACCAACATCATAAACCTAGCAACCAGCATAGCAACCACCATAACTACTCTAGCAACAGTCAGTTGTCATCAACTTTGACTCCAGTCAACTGTTTCCTCTCCCCACAACTGTTTCAAAATAAAAGTCTTCACTGCTATAATCCCCTATGAAATTATTTAACCATTTAAACTATCCAACGTTTTAACTGTTCAACTATTCCAACTGTCAGTTGTCATCGACTATGACTCCCGCCATCTGTTTCCTCTGCCCAAAGCTGTTTCAAAATAAAAGTCCTCACTACAATAATTCCCTATGAAATATTTAAACCATCCAACTATTTAACTGTTCAGCCAATCCAATTGTCAGTTGTCATCAGCTATGACTCCCGCCAATTGTGTCCTCTGCCCACAACTGCAGCCTGGGCTTTTCAGTCAACTAGTGTGATGAACTCCCAATCTACATTCAACTTTTAAACTGTCTACTTTTAAACTATCAACTTTTATTAAGTTGTGCAACCACCATGTCTGTCCTAGCGTCATTTTCATGCACTCGCATTTACGTTTTAATATGAATTATATGGTGCAGCCTCTGAAGAATTATTCTTGCGAGTAGGCCTAGCATATTTTAACGTGCGGTTTTTGATTGTCATTATTACGCGATCACGTTCATTTTGAGAGCACTGATATACGCTAGCCCATGTTTACATTTACAGGTCATTTGCGTTCCACCTGTCATATGTGCCCCTCACTTGTACTGGGTTGATGCCACCGAAAAATCTCACAGGCATACCTTACGTATAATTTCTGGCTACGCCCCTAAAGTAGCCTATTTATTTTGTTTGTTTTAATTAGCCTAGTTGCCTGCTGTAGTTTTAGTGGTCACCTTGCTATTTTAAAGTTGTATCGGGTAGCTTAGTTGACTTTACATTCTCCTATGTGGGCCTAACACAGGGGTGGGCCCGCCAAGCACTTTCATCCGGCCCGCTGAGCATTTCATTTGGTTATCAGGCTGCTCGCTATTTTTTTCCTGCGATAGAGACGACGTTGGTTAGCTTTACTGCAAACTGCTTTTGACTCTCCTTAGAGAACGTTTACAATGTCAATGTCAAAACATCATGTTAAATAGAGATAACATCATGTTAAACTAAGTTAACTCTTAGTTATCTCCTTTGCAGCAGATCTAACGTGAACATGCGATCCATTTAATTGGGAACGCGTTTGCACTCACGAGAGGGAGAGAGAGCCGCAGGTTCCAGCTGGCTTGTCATTATTGATAATTGATATCTCCTTCTTATAAGAAACTTTTAAAAGGAAATCTTGAAGGCAGCAGTAGTTCCCACTACTGACCATTTAAAAAGTGTGAGAGGGCCATACCGTAGCAGGCAGAAGATCATTGAGAAATAAACGTGAATTAAAGCGACAGTGCACAATTTATACATTTGTTAAACAGCATAAAATTAGCAGTATTTTTAAGCAATTATAGGCTATAAAAAATGTATTTTTTTTATGTGTGTGTCGTGTGGGGGGGGGGGGGTTGTTGTGCGGCCCGCCGGCCAATTTTCAAAACCCAGTGTGGCCCTTGAGCCAAAAAGTTTGCCCACCCCTGGCCTAACACTTCAGCCGTTTGGAACAGAAGAACACACCAGAATAGGCCTGTTTAGTAGGCCTAAGCAGGATTTGATGGCCGCATTCCTACACTTATAAAATGCAATTCAATGCGGAAGTAATCTGTTGCTGCACACATTGAAGGAGCGCAGCCTCCTCAGGAAGTACAGCCTGCTCTGCCCTTTCTTGTAGAGTGCGTCAGTGTTGGCTAACCAGTCCAGTTTATTGTCCAGGTGGAGACCCAGGTACTTGTAGGTGCTTACCACCTCGACATTCACCCCATCAATGGAGACTGGTAGCAGAGTGGGCTTAGATGTGCGGAAATCCACCACCATCTCCTTGGTCTTTAAAGTGTTTAGTTGGAGATGATTGAGTTTGCACCATTGCACAAAGTCCTCCACCAGGCTCCTATACTCCTCCTCCTGCCCGTTCATGATACACCCCACAATTGCAGTGTCGTCAGAAAACTGCATGTGGCATGACTCAGTGTTGTAGCGGAAGTCAGATGTGTACAAGGTGAACAGGACTGGAGAGAGCACAGTTTCCTGTGGCGCTCCGGTACTGCTGATCACAGTGTCAGAGAGACAGTTCTTTAGTCTGACGAACTGATGAGGGGATACAGCCAGAATACATGGGCGTGGTCTACCATGCTTTCTCCACATTCCCTCCAGCACCCCAACTGACTGTCTGTTTGTTTACCTTTTTGTTTAGGGGTGATAAAGAAGCGTATCAACATTTTCCAGCAAAAGTCTCTCCAGACAAATGAGTTAGCAGTAGAGGACTGTGCTTTCCAAGCGTTCATCCACATGTCCTCTGTTATTTCAATGTCCAGTTCAGTTACAGTTTGCTTATCAGTCCTTTACTGTTCCTGCAGTTATAGGCATCAACAAACAGCTGGACAACAGTTGACAGTTCCCTCTGGTTAGAATCCGAAAGTAATCAGAGAGTTGTAAATACCTACATAGAAATCCTGTTTACTCAGCCCATAGGCCTGACATAGATGTTCAAAGCTATGAAGTGCCCTGTTTACTCAGCCCATAGGCCTGACATAGGTGTTCAAAGCTATGAAGTGCCCTGTTTACTCAGCCCATAGGCCTGACATAGATGTTCAAAGCTATGAAGTGCCCTGTTTACTCAGCCCATAGGCCTGACATAGGTGTTCAAAGCTATGAAGTGCCCTGTTTACTCAGCCCATAGGCCTGACATACTGTAGATGTTCAAAGCTATGAAGTGCCCTGTTTACTCAGCCCATAGGCCTGACATAGATGTTCAAAGCTATGAAGTGCCCTGTTTACTCAGCCCATAGGCCTGACATAGATGTTCAAAGCTATGAAGTGCCCTGTTTTTAACTATTGTGCATAGAGATGTAATGCCATGATAGACCCATTGTCTATATCTGAGGTCATATAATGACGGCTTGTAGTCAGGGTCGTATGCAGGCCACCTGAGTAATTTCACTTCTCTCTGGAGCTGAGAGCGATGAACTACTTCAGCCCATATCTTCAATGATAAGTTCACCCATTGGCTGTCTGTAATCTTTCCTTATCACTGTCAATACAACCTATTAATGATTGTATCGGGACATCTGTCAAAGATGTCTCTGTATCTTTCCATTTGGCCTCATAAGTGGCCTTAGCTGAGCTGATATATAATAATCCTTTAACTCATTGAGTGCCAAAAATGTAATATTATGTTTTTCCTTCCCATGCGTTGAGTGCCAAAAACGTAATATTACATTTTTAGCTTTTTTTTTTAATTACTAAACTAGACATTCTAACAGACCTTATATGTGATTTTGGGAACTCTGTGATGAATGGAAATGAAATATATAACGATCGAAAACTCATGAAAACGTACAATCTGGACATCTCACCTTTTAATCGAGCCATTGTACGTGTTCATAGCTATAACACAGAAAAAGCTGTGGCTGTACAAAAATCATCAACAATGGTCTAGATTGCTGGCACTCTAGGACAAAGCTCCCGAAAACAATTCAATGAGTTAAGGATGGGAGAGCCATACCCCCCTCTTCCTTTGGTAACTGAAGTGTGGAAAATGTTACTCTTGGCCTCTTATTGTTCCATATGAATAGTGAGATGTGCCTAATCCATTCTCTGAATTGTTTTGGGGGAATGTCTATAGGAAGTGACAAAAAAGATAGTAATCTGGGCAGGATGTTCATCTTGACTGATCTAATTCTATCACAAAAATCAAGGAGACTCCATCTATCAAGGTCATCATATATTTTTTGTTTACCCAGTTGTAATTAGATTTGAATAACTGGGACTGATCTTTAGTCAAATATATTCCTAAGTATTTGATTTGGGTAGAGTACCAATTGAACTTATATTTTGTAGTAAATTCCTGTGTGGGAGTGAAATTAAATGTCATAACCTGGGTTTTATTAACATTAAGGACATATCCTGAGTATTTCCCATATGTTTCAAGCATATCCATTAAAACTGGGAGGCCAGTGGCTGGGTCAGTCAGTGTAACGAATACATCATCGGCATACAGGCTTACTTTATAGTCCTCGCCTCCAATGGAAATACCTTTCAGTTTTGCCTCCTGTCTTATTGCCTGGGCCAGGGGCTCAATAAATAGGTTGAAGAGGCTGGGGCTGGCAGGGCAGCCCTGTCTACATCCTCGCTCCAAACTAATGGGATCTGAGAGGCTGCTATTGGGGAGGAGTAAAGTGCATGAAGACCATTTCTACATTTATTCCCAAAGCCAAATCTTTTCATTACTGCATAAAGAAACTCCCATCCAACTGAGTCGAAAGCTTTTTCCGCATCCAGACTTAGGATAATGGCCCTGGATTGTTCTTTGTTAATGTTTTCAATAATATGGAGAGATCTCCTGATGTTATCCTGTTTTTGTCTATTCCTAATGAATCCTGTTTGGTCCTCATCTATTAACTGATGCATTGCGGTTTCCATTTAAGTGAAGTCATTTAAGTTCCATCCGGTTAAGATTGTAGCATAAAGCTTATAGTCTGCATTTAATACACTGATTGGTCTATATGATTTGCAATCCATCCAATTCCCTTCCTTGGGCATAACAGATATGAACACCTCTCTCCAAGATGGCGGAGGAGATCCCTCCTCTAGTATATAATTAAAGCAGATTTCCAGAAGAGGTACTAAATGTTCCCTCATGGTTTTGTACTATTCTGGAGGAAATCTGTCTATGGGGGCAGCCTTGGCCTACTGGTTAGCGCTTCGGACTTGTAACCGGAGGGTTGCCGGTTCAAACCCCGACCAGTAGGCACAGCTGAAGTGCCCTTGAGCAAGGCACCTAACCCCTCACTGCTTCCCGAGCGCCGCTGTTGTTGCAGGCAGCTCACTGTGCCGGGATTAGTGTGTGCTTCACCTCACTGTGTGTTCACTGTGTGCTGTGTTCACTAATTCACGGATTGGGATAAATGCAGAGACCAAATTTCCCTCATGGGATCAAAAGAGTATATATACTTATACTTATACTTATGCCCGGTGACTTATTATTATTCAGACTTGAAATAGCTTTGTTTATCTCCTCCTTTGTTATAGGCAGACTTAGTTTTTCATTGATTTGTGTGCCAATATTAGGAAGGTCTAATGAATCTAGAAATTCAGTTATTGTCTGTCTGGTCCCTTTTGGAGTATAGAGAAGTGTAGTATTTCTCAAAGGCTTTTTGTATGTCGTCTAGATTTTTAACAGTCTTGTTTGTGACAGGGTCTTTTATACTATGAATTGTATTTTCTGCTTGTTGCTTTCTGAGTTTCCAAGCTAGTAGTTTTGCTGCTTTGGGATCAGCCTCACAGTATCTTTGTTTCAAAAGTTTTTCTCCACCTCCTCACTAAGTAGTTATGTCTAAGTCTGTGTCCTGCTTAGTCATTCTTATTTGTTGAATAATGACAGGGTCTTTATTGGCTATGTGTATCTGTTCAAGATCTTTTAATTTTTCTTCTAGATTTTATAGTTGTTGTGCTTTTGTCTTCTTTGATAAGGCTGTCCAGGCTATGATCTTACCCCTCAAGACAGCCTTAGACGCATCCCATAGTATACTAGGGTTTACTGTCCCATTATCATTTTCTTGACGGTATATACCTAATTCTCTTTCCATTGCTGACACAAAGGTGATATCATTTAACATTCCAGAGTTTAACCTCCAGAGTGTTTTGCACCTTCTGCCTTCCAAATGCATAGTTAGATGAACTCCTGCATGGTCAGAGAGAACCCTCTGGCCTATTTTGCAATATTTGATTCTATGCAGGTCCTCGTTATACATAAAGACATAGTCTAGTCTTGATTGAGTTGCATGTCTCACTGAGTAGAAGGTGTACCTAGGTTCTGAGCCATGCACTGCTCTCCACACATCATTCAGTCCCAGTTTTCTTAAGGCCTTATTGATTAGTTTTTCGGTATGGTTCCTTTTCCAGTGTTGTCCTTGTCCATTTTTATTGGTTGTGTCTAAAGAAGGATTGAGGATCACGTTGAAATCACCAGCACAAATCAATGTTCCATATGTCTCTGATGTAATCAGACCAAACACTTTTTTTATAAAATGAAATCTCACTCCCTGGGGGCATAGATTTTAAATAGAGTCACCTCTCTCTGGTCTATTTTGCCCTTAACCAGAACAAACCTGCCTTCTTTGTCCCTTATTTCAGATATAAATTCAAATGGAGATCAAATGGTGACATATCACCTTTAGCAAAGGGGAGGGGGCGGCCACTAGGCGGGGTCCCTCGGTAAGCTAACTCGAAAACAAAAAAGTTTTGTGTCAGTCTGTTGACGATGCATTGGTATCAGCAGTTCCAATATAATCACAAAAAGGACTATTTAGGCGAGTCTTTCTCCTCCTCCTGAATCACCTCCCACGGCAGTAGTTTGGCCAGTGTTTCCTCTGTGAAAGCCTCCGCCTTCTCGCAAATGATCTCGCCCACGTCGAACCCCCGTCTTCTCAAACGAACCACCATTGAGCGTGGTGGAGCATTTGATAGTGAACTGGAGGAAACAAACCACCATTGAGCGTGGTGGAGCATTTGTGGATGGTTTCGCTGCAAGAGCACGGAGTGCTCGTTCTATCCCCAGATCATTGCTCCGCTTCGGGTCAATATCCTCACTTAGTTGTGTCTTATCTCTTTCCCGACTGCCCATAGAGAAATCAGTATGTACGTACTGATGACGAAAATGAATAAAAGTATCATTTTTCTTCACTGAAACCCCGCAAAAACGTGTTTGTATGTCAATGAGTGTCTAAGCCAATCAAATAAATGGGTTTTCCTTGGATATGTGTTGAATTTTTGCTATTGGTTAGATTTTATATTTTGTAATTGGTTGTCAAGCGCCGATCGCGATATTTCAACATGGCGAGTAATGACAATCGACCGAGGTTCAGTGGTAGTAATGACACACTGTTCATCTGTTTTTAACAGTACATATGCCCATGTTGTCTAGTGATATGAAACTGTGTGGTGTGAGAGGGTAGGGGCCAAATCTGTAGTGTAACTCCGTGTGGGAGGTATCTGAATCTTCAGCAACATGGGAGGTATCTGAATTTTCAGCAACACTGACTCTGTTGGGTCATTTTAACTGTTCATCTGTTTTAACAGTCTAAACTGTGTTAACATTATTATTACACATTGACAACAAAAAAAAACATGATTATTAACCAAAATAATATGTATGAGATGAAATTGTAAGTTATTTTTTTGATACAAATGTGATTGTATTGATATTGCAACTAATTTTGATAATAAAACTATATAATGGTTATTTAGGCTCGTCTGTATACATAATTTCAAAATTAGTTATTTGGAGTTCCTTTCACCCAATTGCTACCAAACTTGGTATTTATTTAGCCAACAGGTAAATGCAACTTTCTGCTATTTCACTTTTTTATAACATGCTGTGTTGAAGCTGTAGAGCTTCACAAACTCAAAAAATGTGCCCGGAATATGCACATTTTATGCTAATTTATGCTAATTAGCATATATAAATAATATATAATTGTCATGTCAAACATATATTTGTGTAGCCTAACTATCTGGCTTCAAGAGAAAATGGATGGTTTCTTTGAGATATGCTTAGGTCACCCACAGCAGAATGAAATATCAAAGGAATCATTTTTGGCCTATTTTGTATCATGTTCACCACGAATTCCGTTGCAGAAGTACCCTCTGCCTCCTCTGGAATTCCATATATTCGGATTATATGTTATTCCGTCTTGAGTGGCCTTCCATTTCAGTCACTTTGTCCTGCAATGCTCGCTGGTTAGTTAGCAACTGGGTGAGCGTACCCTTAACCCCAATGCTCGCTGGTTAGTTAGCAACTGGGTGAGCGTACCCTTAACCCCAATGCTCGCTGGTTAGTTAGCAACTGGGTGAGTGTACCCTTAACCCCAATGTCCCAGCACTCTGCATCTGCCATATTATGTTCTATCTCTCCAACCCGCTCGGCTTCCTCTTCAATCTGGCCTGACACATCTTGAAGTTTTCTGTGTATTTCTGAAGTGAATTCGTCCATTTGTTTTTTAATATCTTCTCTAAAGCACTTACTAAATTCCTGAAGGTCACTTTTAAGCTCGGCTCTGAGGGTTTCCATTCCTTTAGCTAAGACTTCGCTCACTGCTTCCCGAATTGTGTCCAAGCTTTTTCACCATGCGCTCCACCTTGCTTTTCTCCATCTCCCGACTTTACCTCAGTTTCTCGCCCTCTCATAGTCGTCTTTGCTTTCTTGAGTTTGTCCGCACTCATTCTTACAAATGTATTTGTAACAAAATATATGAATAACATAATATTGAGTGGGAAAAGTTAAGCTGATACCGGAGCTGAGAAATTATGCTGTCATGTTAACTCTTGCAACACCGGAAGTCCATGCGACTGATACTTACTGATTTATGTGTCTGGCAGAAAGCAGTTCGGGTCACAACCATCATGAAGAGGCTGAGAGCTCCAGAGCAGAGTAATGCAACAGGAGCCACAGCAGCAGGAGCATCCGCAACAACAGGAGCCACAGCAGCAGCAGGAACCACAGCAGCAGGAACCACAGCAACAGGAGCCACAGCAGCAGCAGGAACCACAGCAGCAGCCACAGCAGCAGGAGGAACTGGAGGAGCAGCTGGACCAGAAGAAGCAGCAGGGACAGGACCAGGGGAAGCAGCAGGGACAGGAGCAGGAGAAGGAGCACTCAGCCAAGCCCCTGCTGCCCAGCACAGCCCCCTTCCTGAGATGGAGGCCTCAGGTACCTCCAGCAGTCCAACTGTTCCAGAGGAGTGTATTACTGCCCCGCCTCTGGTGGCAGGAGAAGAGGTGGGGTTAGCAGATGCCACACCCCCTGTGCCAGTCCTAGCTGAGCCTGTGGAGGAGGTGGAGACGGAGTCACAATCCAATGGTGATGCCCCTGCCCTGCCCCACACCCCTTCGGCAGAGGATCCGTTTAACGTTTAAAGATCCAACCCCGATCTCCACTGAGGATCCCCATAACATTTAAAGATCCAGACTAGACTTCCTCAGAACAATAAGACTGTTCCAAGGAAAACAAGTTTTCAATACCCAATCATAACCCTAACCCAATCATTCAGATTCAGCAACCGCCACACTATCGGTGACTTTTTGATCACCACTTATTGTCCAACATATCATTTATTTATGTGCTTAAGACGCCTCCAGTCAACAGTCAATGTGCAACTGTCAATGCATGATACTACTATAAATACTACTACTATGATACTATAAATGCTAAGTAGCATAAAACATGCTACTTAGCATTTATTCAGATATTAACATTCACACACAATTCCTGCACTTACACGTCACCCTGTCACACAGAGATGTGAACACACATCTGTGATGATCATGTTTCCCACTCAGATTAGCATGACAATATCTAGAGTATGACTAAGTACCAAACCCCCTTATTAACGTAATGCCTCTACCTCTGTCCTTACTCAGCTCTGCTGTAGGACAACACTGCATTCCCTGTGTGCCCATGTAGGACACCACTGCATTCCCTGTGTGCAGACCTGACCTGTCCTTACCCAGGCTCATCTGCTCATGCGTCTTGGCCCTGCTGCACATTACTTTATGCTAATGGTTTAAAAGTCTTTAAGGTGAATATATCTGCTAACTGACTGATACAAGTGTGTTAACCCTGCAGGTGAATACATCTGCCAACTTGCTGATGTTATTGTGCTCTGAAGGTAAATTATGTGCTAACTCATTCATGCTAGTGCACTAACCCTGAAGATGATTATCTCTATATACGCTAATGCTAATACACACTAATGCTAGTAAGCTAACCCAGAAAGTGAATATCTCTGCTAACCCACCTATACTAGTATGCTAACCCTGCACGTTAACATATCAGCTAACCTAGTTTGCTAACCTTGAACTTGAATATCTATGTTAAATCACTGATGCTAGTGCTCTCGAATAGCCCAGCTAACTCACTGATGCTAGTCCATTAACCCTGAGAGTGAATAGCTCTTTTAACACACTGATACTAACACACAAACTCTGGTGATGGCTAGCTCAGCTAACAGACTGATGCTAATTTACTAACCTTGCCTTCTCAAATAAGATGTGCCTCAGCATGTACAGAGATTCAGGGTTGAAGAGGAGCCGAAAGACCCCATCACACAGTGTCCATTATCTGGCAGTTTTTATTTCATTGGTTAATGAACCTCAAAACCTTTGAATATCATTTTCTTATCATTGATGTCTATGAACTAAATATGCTTAGATATAAATATGGAACAGTTCTAAGCTTCAGGAATGTCTCTTTGGTTTGGTCAAACTTGCCCGAGTGTATGTAGAGTTGGCTTGGGTACCACATGGTGCAGATTGACTGGCTTTCAGTTCACCGCTCAGAAAGAGCCTTTAATGGTCTGGGACTGCTGCCTTCTGGGACTAGTGCATTGTGAAGGTTCAGGAAAGACCTGTCTGGTTCAGTGTAAAGACCTGCCTGGTTCAGTGGAAAGACCTGCCTGGTTCAGTGTAAAGTTTCTGGAAGGAGCAGTGTGGCTAAATGCAGTGTCAGGTGGCACTAGCACAACTAAGTTAAGTGTAAAGTTTCAGGTGAAGTGTAAAGTTTCCTAATGCAGCTTGGTTTAAGTTTCTAGAAAAAAAGTAGTGTGGTTTGGTGTAAAGTCTGTGTGCAGACAGACCTCAGTGCTTGTAAAGTTTGTAAAATAGGAACCTCTGGTTCGAAGAGCCGCATCCCTTGTAAAAAAACAGTGGTTCTCATCCTGGGGGTTACCAGATTGTGTAAAAAAACAAAAAAACAAAAAAACTATTTAAATGTGCCACCAACTCATTCAAATGTCACTCAACAACCATAGGATGATATCAGATGTGCAGTGGTCTCTTACATTTTTCCAGAGCTGTATATATCTTCATTAAACCATCACTTAACATACATTTTGTATTATATTACCATTACTAACACTAACATATATAAAAGCATTGTTGTTCACAGTTGGCAGTCTGACCTTAGCTTAGCATCAACAGCATGAATTGGCAATGCAGGGCTAATAATGTTATGTTGTGGTACATAACTCTGTGGCTGTGTTGCTCTATTAGCTGGGTGCTGTTGTTTATGGTCCAAGACTAAAATGGAAGCCATAATTCTCTCTGTGAGCAGAACAGTACAGGAGGTATGTAGGTGCAAGGGTACAGGAGGTTTGCAGGGGGTATGTAGGTGCAAGGGTACAGTGATATGTAGGTGCAAGGGTACAGGGGGTATGTAGGTGCAAGGGGAAGTACAGGGGTATGTAGGTGCAAGGTGGGGTGATTGTTCTGGGAGGTCACAATCACTGTCCTATAGCACAGTATAGACAGTGTATATATTATACACACACACACACACACCTAGGTTCTTCAAGATAGCTGTTTGCCTGTCCCATTGTAGTAGTGTAGTGTAATTCTCTCTCACCCATGAGAACTGGCCTCTGCAGACATAGTTACATGTTTGTGAGTCTGACTGGATCTTCATCAACACCATCATCATTATCAGCTTCATCCCAGACTCACTGAAAGATGCAGTCCGCCATTTTAATACTCCAGCTGTATGTTCCATTTTCTGTGCTAAAAGAACCTTCAGCCGTCTGTTCTGTGTCCCATACTAAAAGAACCTCCATTTGTCTGTTCCGTGTTATGTGCTAAAAGAACCTCCAGTATTCATACCCAGTCCTGGCTCAGTCCAACCATAAACAATCCCAGCCAATCAATACACACTTCTGGAACATAGAAGTGAGGAGTGTAATCTGATTGGTTGTTGAATTGCCATGTGCACACTCATGTCTCAGACTGCCTCTAATGAGTAAAATGTTTAACTCTATTTTAGACTTACGTGGCAATTTTAATGTATTAAATTATCAAGTTTACATATTATTTGTTTGCTTGTACAGATACGTTGTGATTTCTTATTTATATCCTCTGTTCTGTGATTCATGTTTGGTGATGTTTTGAGATGTGCTACCCCATGTATCCGCCCTGTCAGTTAGTGCTCACCAGGGGGCGCCACAGGACCTATTTATCATCACCAGCTGAGCAATACTGTAATGCCTGTGTGCTCTGAACTGTGTAAGAACTACTAGACTGTGTGTGTGTGTGTGTGTGTTTGTGTTTGTTTGTGTGTATGTGTGTGTGCCTGTATGTGTGTGTGTGTGTTTCTGTAACCAAACCCCTGCCCCCCACCCATACATCACACATCTCAACATCCAACACATATCTTGAAGGTCACACACACACTGTTACATTCTGCCTACTAGGCTATGTAACCAGAGAGGGAAGACCACACGGATTTTGCCGTATACAAATATGTATTTATTTAAGTTAAAGAATTAACAACGTAGGTTAAGTAAAGTCAGTATAAATGATAGGTTGGGAAATAAAGGTGTATGAGAATTGAGGTGTCGTGCGTAAAGAAACAAATAGCCAAAATGGTGCGGGAGAGGAGGACAATCACATGCGCGTCGCATCACACCTGTGGCACACCTGTACTTGGCCCACCTGTAGAGGAGACGCAAGACAGGAAAAGAGCAACAAGGAGGAGGAGCCCGGCAGGTCCGTGACACACACACACTCACCCATACATCACACATCTCAACATCCAACAGCTATCTAGAAGGTCACACACACACACACCCATACATCACACATCTCAACATCCAACACATATCTAGAAGGTCACACACACACACACAGACATCACACATCTCAACATCCAACAGCTATCTAGAAGGTCACACACACACACACCCATACATCACACATCTCAACATCGAACATATCTAGAAGGTCACACACACACACATACATCACACATCTCAACATCCAACACATATCTAGAAGGTCACACCCACACACACTCACCCATACATCACACATCTCAACATCCAACACACATCTAGAAGGTCACACACACACACACACACACATACATCACACATCTCAACATCCAACACATATCTAGAAGGTCACACACACACACACACCCATACATCACACATCTCAACATCCAACACATATCTAGAAGGTCACACACACACTCCCTTTCTCCTCTGTGCTCTCTATATTTGTTTGACTGATGACTCATTTCAGTTAAATGATGTAAAACGGTTTATTTCTGTTCAGATGCATATTTGTATTCATGGCTTAATAGAAAGTTACTGTTTTAAGAAAAGGATGTTTTAAAGTTTTTACAGCATTCTTATTTGTTGTGACGACCGCATACAATACTGTGTAAAGCACTCAAAGCAATGCTTTTCTAATGCGCACTGATCCTTCAACATAGAGTTCCCTTCAGCATAGAGTTCCCTCCCAGCACACTGACCCTTCAGCATAGAGTTCCCTCCCAGCACACTGACCCTTCAGCATAGAGTTCCCTCCAGCATCTGTGGCCGTAGGGGAGTGTGAGCCGCCAGACTCCACACACTCTTCACACACTCCTGTAAGACTTGCACAGGTCCACACACTCCTGTTCTACTCTGTGCTTCTAACCCCTGATTTGATGGGAATAAAGGGAAACTGCTGAATGAGCTGCTTTCTGTGCTTATTCGTGGAGCCTGTGAGAGGAATGAGCTGCTTTCTGTGCTTATTCGTGGAGCCTGTGAGAGGAATGAGCTGCTTTCTATGGTTATTCATGGAGCCTGTGAGAGGAATGAGCTGCTTTCTATGGTTATTCATGGAGCCTGTGAGAGGAAGGCCTGGAGTTACAAGGGGTCAAAGGGCAACGCAGTGTCACACAACAACTCACCTCACTCTTCAGAAATGGGAAGAACATGCAAATTGTAAAAAAAGAACTTTAAAAAGATATTGTGACAAATTAGGACTGAGCTGCTCAGGGATACTGTCCCCGTTAGAGGACAGCTTCGGTCTTAATAAGAGCCTCACCAACATAACAACTAAAACAGATAGTCATAGATAGATACATACTTTATTGATCCCCAAGGGGAAATTCATATTCAACTAGAAATGCAATTCCAAGGAATTACCAGTGCTGTAAGTTGTGATGTAAAATATCATGTATAGTTAAAACAGATAATACAGAGATGGTACGGTGATGCTAGGATAGACATGGTGGTTGTATAGCTTAATAAAAGTTGAATTGCTTAATGGCCGTATTATGATGTCATAATCGGCAATGTTAGGTCTATGGGGATTTTTTAAAAAGTTTTTCTTTAATAGTTTAAAAAGTGTAAACGTTTCAAAGTTGAAAAGACATAGCAGCTTGGTCCGTTTGAAGACCTACGTTACAAAGTTTGAACGAAGTTTCTAAGTTAAACTGTTCAAGAGAAATTGCGTACGGAAAAAGTGGTAAGCGGAATAATAACTAGAAATGCAATTCCAAGGAATTACCAGTGCATGAAAATGCTAAAGTTGTGATGTAAAATATCATGTATCATAGTTAAAATAGATAATACAGAGATGGTTACTACGGTGATGCTAGGATAGACATGGTGGCTGCATAGCTTAATAAAAGTTGATAGTTTAAAAGTAGACTGTTTAAAAGCTGAATGTAGATAGTTTAAAAGTTGTTGATAGACAGCTAGTTTAATAGATAGTTTAAAAGTAGACCGTTTAAAAGTTGAAGGTAAATAGTTTAAAAGTTGTTGACAGACTGGAAGTTTAATGAGTGTGTATAGGTAGATATTTGACGATAATTTGACGAAAGTTGGAATGGCTCTATAGTTTGCTAGCAGTTATGCTAAGATTTTTAACTATGCTAACCATGCTACTTAGCTAATGTTTTATAGCAGTGCTAGCAATGCTAACATGCTAACCATGCTACTTAGCTAACTTAGCTAATGTTTTCTAGCAGTTTAATGAATGTTAATATTCAAATAGTTTAATGGCTGTGATTAAGTAAATATTTGACGATAACTGAAAGTTGGAATGGCTCTAATGTTTGCTAGCAGTTATGCTAAGATTTTTAACTATGCTAACCATGCTACTTAGCTAATGTTTTATAGCAGTGCTAGCAATGCTAAATATGCTAACCATGCTACTTAGCTAACTTAGCTCAAATTTTCTAGCAGTTTTGCTAAACATGCTAACTATGTTAGCAATGCTAACTATGTTAACCATGTGACTTAGCTAACCTAGCTTATCATTTTTAGTAGTTATGCTAACTAACATGTTAACTATATTAGCAGTTTTGTTAAAAATGTTAATTAACATGCTAACAATGTTAACATGCTAACTATGCTAACCATGTTACTTAGCTAATCATTTTTAGCAGTTTTGCTAAAAATGTTAACAATGTTAGCAATGCTAACATGCTAACTAGCTACAGTGGGTAGGAGTCATAGTTGATGACAAGTAACAGTTACAATGGCTGAACAGTTAAAAAGTTCAGTAGTTTAAAGGGTTAAATTGTTTAACGGTGAAATGTTGTAGTGAGGACTTTTATTTTGAAACAGTTTTTGGCACAGGAAGCAGTTGAACAGGATGTGTAGTCTTAATAGGGCCAGTTTGTATGCTTAAAGCCTGAGACTGGCAGTTGATCAGAAATAGCGTATGGAAAAAGTGGTAAGTGGAATAATAATAATAATCATTTTCATGCACTGTAATAAGTTGTTGTTTTTACAGTGCATGAAAATGCACTGTACTGTTCTTCCTAGGCAACTTCAACAACTTCTTATTATTATTATTCCGCTTACCACTTTTTCCGTACGCAATTTCTCTTGAACAGTTTAACTTAGAAACTTCATTCAAACTTTGTAACGTAGGTATTCAAACAGACCAAGCTGCTATGTCTTTTCAACGTTGAAACTTTTATACCTTTTTAACTATTAAAGAAAAACTTTGTAAAAATCCCCATAGACTTAACATTGCCAATTATGACATCATAATACGGCCATTAAGCAATTAGAATCCTATGGCAGGTGTTCAGGCCACCTGGATCAACTGCCAGTCTCAGGCTTTAAGCATACAAACTGGCCCTATTAAGACTACACATCCTGTTCAACTGCTTCCTCTGCCAAAAACTGTTTCAAAATAAAAGTCCTCACTACAATATTTCACTGTTAAACAATTTAACCCTTTAAACTACTGAACTTTTTAACTGTTTAGCCATTGTAACTGTTACTTGTCATCAACTATGACTCCTACCCACTGTAGCTAGTTAGCATGGTTAACATAGTTAGCATGTTAGCATTGCTAACATTGTTAACATTTTTAAGCAAAACTGCTAAAAATGATTAGCTAAGTAACATGGTTAGCATAGTTACATGTTAGCATGCTAGTTAGCATAGTTAGCATAACTGCTAAAAATGATCAGCTAGGTTAGCTAAGTAACATGGTTAACATAGTTAGTATGTTAGCATGCTAGTTAAAATAGTTAGCATACCTACTAAAAATGATTAGCTAAGTTAGCTAAGTCACATGGTTAGCATACTTAATATGTTAACATGCTAATTAGCATACCTACTAAAAATGATTAGCTAGGTTAGCTAAGTCACATGGTTAACATAGTTAGCATAACTATTAAAAATGAAAACATTAGCTAAGTTAAGTAACTTGGTTAACATTATTATCTTTGATAACATAGTTAGCATAACTGCTAGCAAACTTTAGAGCCATTCCAACTGTCAGTTATCGTCAATTATCTACCTAAATAATTTAACCATTTAAATTATCCACCTATTTAACCGTTCAATCATTCCAACTATATTAAACCTTATCTACCAAGCAAATCATTTAACTATATAAACTATCCACCTATTTAACTGTTCAGTCATTCCAACTATATTAACCTGTTGAGGAGTACGGTCACAAATATGTGATCAGATGCAGCTGGGCCCCTGGGAGTACGATCACAAATATGTGATTAGAACGTTTTCGAAAAAGGTTCTATAACATGACGCAACAATTACCCTCAGGGACTTTTCTGCCATTAAACAATTTTACGAACACTGAAACTAACAACGTTTGCGTAGAATTCTAGAAGGAGCCAGGAAAATAATTCACTCTGGGGAACGGCATTGTCTTAAAGAATTCACTCCTCAACAGGTTAAACCTCATCTACCTAGCAACCAATATAGTTTGTTTTTACTCTGTATGATATTTTACATCATATTTTTTGCATTTTCATGCACTGTATTTCCTTCAGGAAATGCTTTTCTAGTTGTTGTTGTTGCCTTGGAAGAACAGTACAGTGCATTTTCATGCACTGTAAAAACTAGAAAATGTAATTCCAGGGAATTACCATTGCATGTAAATGTAAAAACTGTTGTGTATAACATTACTTACAGTATGATTATTCAGATTACATACATGTAGACTTACAGTATTTTTGAAAACCACTTACTTGGTTAGATGTTAGCTTAGAGTATATGACAGTCAGTACAAATAAATTGTTCAATATTGATCAACAATTCTTTGTTTTAATACAGTACTGCAGAAACAACAGAGTGATACACACTAATGAACACTTAACAACCAATGCAAGCTTGAAGTCAAAAAAGTTGTTGAAACCAATTTTAAAGTTAACCAATAATGATAAGGGAGAAACCAGATGTCTGAATTTGCATTCTTACGGAACTTGATGATGCCAATCATATTATTATAAGACAGATCTATTTATCAGTTTTAATTCTGAACTGGCAGCAACAGCTAGAGGCCTCAGTAACTGATAATAGGTCAAATTGGATGGTGATATATACTGAAGAATAAAAGAGTCAGCCCTTCAGATGATCCGTTTTAGACAGAACTTAGGTTAGAATATTAATGTTCACACAGCACAGCTCAGGTCTAAAAACAGAGGACTAACAGCACAGCTAAGTTTCACAGATGTTACAGCACAGGTATGATTCAAAGGTATGAATGGTTGACAAATATGATCACAAGTATACAAGTTCTATATAGTTAGTATAGTCCTCACACAACAATATAGTTCTCAGAATGTCTCAGTGTAGATCTTGGATAAGTTTCAGTATGGTTAAATGGTATGTGCACAGATATGTTGAGATATGGTCACATGTTTGTAAGAATGTATGTTAGTAGGTATGTTTCTAGCAACATTGTCAGAGATTGGTTGACAGGTGTGCACAGACAGGCACACACAAAATGTCATACACGGCCATCACCACTGGTCTGGTCTGGAACCTAAAAGACAAAAGCAAACAAGTTTACAGTTACACCAAAACAATACAAGGAATATCTGCAATTGTACAATTGTTTAATACAACTCATTTATTTAAGTGAAGTTGTTACATTACATTAGGCTGACACATTTTTAACCTAATGACTAACATGGTAAACAGTTTAAGGTTTTTAAACAATTCTCTCAACAATTCTAGGACAATAAAAAAAAGGTAGAATATAATTCAATTGTTGTACCATCAAGCTTAAATACTAGCCTATGATATTAAATTGCAAACAAAGCAGAATTCTGTGTTTTATTGTTAAATATAAAACATAAACAGCTTAGTTGTTGCTGTTAATAATCATATGAGTAAGGACAGATCATTCTGATACTAAGTATTGTAACAAACTGCACAGATTGTCTTAGAATGGTTTTTATTGGTTACGCACCATAACACACGAACGCATAATGCCGGGCTAGACCTGGCCCTTATGCTCCAGCACTAAACATCTATGTGAGGCTGTATCTACAACACACACTAGTTAGGCCTGGTTATGAACACTGTAACCAACTATAAACATAAACACGACAGTCAGGACGCACAACATTGGTAACTTGCATGGTTAACATTAACATTCAACATAACACATCAACCGAACAGCATCATGGGAGCACAGTCATGAACAGCTAGGCTCAGATCATTACACAGCCCCCCCCGAGACTTAGTCCATGTCCCTTGACTCAAGTCTTACCCTCGCCAGTCCATGAGCCTGGCTGGGACGCGACGCTGGCGTTAGGGCGCCCGGTGTCATGGCGGTGACTTCCGTGAAGGCTGCACGGTGACCGGTGTTAGAGCCACAGCTCCATTGTCACCAAGTTCCAGAGTCAATGTCAAAGTCTCCATGACCCCAGCTGAGGCCAGGGGTCGATCACGGGCCAGTCGATCACGGTGGAGAGCCACAACTCTCCGACGCTTAATCAGTCTCACACGATAGACTACATCAGACAGCTTCTCTAAGACATCGCATGACGGCCCGACCCACTGGCTAGTGAGTTTTGGAGAAATGCCTTTCTTTCTCTCCGGGCAGTACACCCACACTTTATCGCGGTCTGGCACTCCTGGTCGCACAGCACGTATCGTAAGCTTCCGCTTTTGGCGTATTCCAGCTTCATTCATAGCCTGCCAGACCAACTCGTATTACTCCCTTCAGTCTCAGCGTAGCTGCTTGTAATATTCCAGCCCTGGCTTACCTCCAATCTCGCTTCCGGTAATAACCGAACACCAAGTCCACCGGCGTCGTAGCTCTCGCCCGAACATCAGAGCTGCTGGTGTGCATTTCGTTGACTCTTCACCAGGGGGCAAGTGTAAGTCCCAGTCCTTTTGTCGGCGGTCGGCCAATATGGCCAGCTGCACTGCTAGCGTCCGGTTAAACCGTTCCACCAGCCCGTCGCTTTGTGGATGCAGAGGTGTTGTTCTCGTTTTCCGGATGCCCATGTGCTGGCAAACCTCAGCAAACACCTCTGCCTCGAAATTCCGCCCTTGGTCGCTGTGGAGCTCTTCGGTGCCCCGAACCGGCAGAACATCTCAGTGACCAGTCTGTCCGCTGTCGTGTGGGCGCTCTGATCTGGCACCGCATACGCCTCCGGCCACTTAGTGAAATAGTCCATGGCCACGAGCACGTAGCGATTTCCCCGCTCTGTGACTGGCAGTGGGCCCCATGACATCGGCGGCTACCGGCTCCATGGGGAGCCCGGACTGCGTATTGCTGCAGCGTCTGGCGAGGCGTGGGGGCCCTTGAGCTGTACAGGCGTCACAGCAGTGAACATGCAGTTCAACGCCCAGCCTGCATCCCGGCCAATAGAAGTGGCCTCTCAGCCGACGAAGAGTCTTTGCAATGCCGGAAATGAGCTTCCCACTACTGCCCCATGCACATGTTCCAGTACAAAGGCTCGTAATCCAGCAGGAACCAGCAACTGGAAAATGTCAGATTGTTCATCGGAGCTTCGCCAGTGTCTATACAACAGTCCTTGACGTTCTACTATTTCTTCGCCACTGTGAATAAATCGCTTTGGTCTCTGGATCGAAAGTGCTGATCGATCAGTCCATGGCGGCCGCTGACGCTTTCGATCCATGACCACACTCGGCCCGAGCATGGCGTCTTCCGGGCGCCTTCCGGATCTCCTCCCTCGACATCCGCCCACCGGCGACTGCGGCCCGTGGCCCCAGCTGCCACTCTGCAGTGCTGCGTTGTGGTGTTGGGCTGCGGTCGCGTTGTCTCCGGTCTCGATCATTGTAGCTGGTAGCGGAAGGTGGGCGAGACGACCTCGGGTGCTGCTGGCGGCGTTGACTCTCTTGATGGCCGGGGCTGGCGGCGTTGAGTCTCGCTGGCGTCCTGACGTGGCGTTGGCTCCCTCACTGTGCTGTTGGTGGCGTTGACCCTCGTTGGACGCTGGCTGGCGTTGAAAACAGCGACTCTCTCTCTCTGCCAGCGGTGATGCAGCCTGTAGCCGACAAAGCTGGCTCGTTTGAGCTGCGGCCAGGCTCCTCTCCTCCCTCCGGTGGCAGTGTTGGCACTGGTCTGCTGCCTGGACAGGCTCGCGTTGCCGTGGCGACCTGCCCGGTGTCGAATCTCCATGTCATAGTCCTGGGCGCCTCCAACCAGCGAGCCAGCTGGCCCCTCTGGTTCTTTGAAGTTCAGCAGCCAGGTGAGTGTGGCGTGGTCCGTTCTCAGCAGGAACCGTTTGCCGTGAGGTAGGTTCGGAAATGGCGACTGCCACCACCACAGCCAACAGTTCTCGCGTGTCGCGCAGTAATTTTTCTCCGCTTCGGTCCAGTGAGCGGCTGAAGTATCACGACCCACTTGCTCGCCCTGCTCGCCTGCTTGTGAGAGGGACGGGCGCCGACGCCCACGTCGCTGGCGTCAGTGTCCAGGATAAACGGCAGTCGAGGGTCAGGGAAGGCGAGCACAGGGGCCTCGCATAGTGCCCTCCGCAGCTGCCGGAATGGCGCGTCGCACTCTCGTGTCCACTTTCGAGCTGGCCCTTTGTCGTCAATCGATGCAGCGGGCTGGCGACTGTAGCAAAGTCGAATGAAGCGCCCGGTAATATGACGCCAGGCCCAGGAAGCCCCGCAGCTTAGCACCATCGCGTGGAACAGGCCAACGTCTCACCGTCTCCACCTTAGCTGGGTCGGTGGCCACTCTGGCGGCCCCCACGACATGGCCTAGGAATCCGGTTTGCCTCCGGAACAGGTGGCACTTTTTCGGGTGCAGTTTGAGCCCAGCACCGTAGGTATGGCGTCGAACACCTTTTCAGATGTCCTGTGGCACCGGTGAAGTCTGTTGCATGACACAGGATGTCGTCCAGGTAAACCACGCATCATGTTCATGGAATGCCGCCAGGACCACGCTCTATCAGCCGCTCAAAGTTCGGCTGGCCCGTTGCATAGGCGAATGGAAGTACCTGGAACTGCCACAGCCCTTGCCCGATGGTAAGCGCTGTCTTCGGCCGAAGCTTCGGGGGCTAGCTCAATCTGCCAGTAGCCACTGTGTAAGTCCAGCGAAGCTAAACCAGCAGGAGCCGGCAATGCTGTCCAGCGCATCGTCAATGCGGGGAGCGGGTAGGAGTCTTTCGGGTTACCTGGTTGAGGCGCCTGTAGTCAACACAGAACCGCCACGAGCCGCCCTTCGGGCGAGTAGCCGGCGCAATAGGGACTACTGCTTGGCTCTATCACTCCTGCCGCGCCATTTCCTTGATCTTTTCTTCAGCTGCTTGTCGTTTGGCTTAACGGTAAGTTTATGAGGCTGAAGTCGGATGGGCCGAGCATTTTCGTGTCGTATATGCGTGTTGGACCAGGCTTCGCTCGTTTGCAGTCCTCATCTCTTGCAGCGAAGATGTCGATTGTACAGCTGCTAGTAGTCTCCGCGACCTGGCTAATCTGTGCTTCACTCAGCCCCTCACAGCTACGAAGTGCAGAGTTCATTTACGGCTTGCCTTGTCTCTAAAGGGGGCCACGCTCTCTGAGCGGAGAGTGGTGTTTTGCTCAACCCGCTCTCTTGGCTCCTCCCTGGTGAGCGTGAGCTGAGCAGTGGCGCCTCCAGCAAGCCGGACCTGGATAAGACCTGTTGTTTTAAGGGCTTGAGTTTGGCGGGCTTGTGTGGGGGGGCGGAGACTCAGCAAGCGGACCTGGATGGAGACCTGTTGTTTTCGCGGGCTTGTGTGGGGGGGGCGAGTCTGGTATGACGAAGTCTCTTTGAGTTGCCCGTTGACTTCCTGCGGACTTGTGAGCGAAGTTGGGAGAGTTCTTCATCGCGCCCAGTTCTCCGCGACTTCATGCTCTGTTTTCCCCGCCGTTGCAACACTACGCTGCTTTCGTCCCCAAGTGTAGTGTGAACCGGAAATGTCCACCACAGCCCCCATTTCTCTAGCACGCCCAGGCCGAGAATGCAATCATCCTGAATGCTAGCCAACCGGGTGGCTCGCTGTCTCACCGTTGATGCACATGCACACCACTTTTTGTCCATAAGAAGTTCCGCTTCGCTCTCCGGTAACTGTTGGCGATGCGCAGCGTTTTGTCTTTCCCAGCCTCTGGGTCTGGCTACCAGCGTGCGGGTAAGAGACCGGGGCGCACAAGCGAGATGGTGGAGCCAGTATCGATCAAGGCGACACTGAGTCCCATCCAGTGTGCAGTCCACATACTGGCCGAGCCGGGTAACCCCGCATGCAATCCCACCCGTTCGGCTTCGAGCGAGGGCCGCTGACAGTGAGCTGGGGTTGCTCAGGCGAAGGTGTTCTTTAGCTCTGGGTGGATGCCTCATTAACGGCTTCCAGTGCCATCTCTTCATGTAGACCCTGGTTGCGTTGGCAGGCCCACGGGGCATACAGCTGCAGGTCAGCCGCAAACTTGCTCCAGATCTCGTTCTTGTGCATGCGTCTGGAAGCGAGTTGTTCTCTGGCATCGCTGATGAAGATTCTCTGGCGACCGCTGTTGCAGAGCTGCTTCGTTAGGTCCAGCTTACTTGCTCCGCCCGGTGGCAGGTCTTCTAATACTTGTAGCGCTTCCAGAGCCAACGCCACCTGCAGCCCGTTCTCTCCCCCGACCAGCCATTCAGCTCTGCTGCCAGCGGACCCTGTACCAGGTATGTCGCCAGTTGTAACAAACTGCACAGATTGTCTTAGAATGTTTTTATTGGTTACGCACTAAAACACAATTTAACGCGATAATGCCGGGCCAGACCTGGTCCTTATGCTCCAGCACTAAACATCTATGTGAGGCTGTATCTACAACACACACTAGTTAGACCCTGGCTATGAACACTGTAACCAACTATAAACATAAACACGACAGTCGGGGACGCACAACATTGGTAACTTGCATGGTTAACATTAACATTCAACATAACACATCAACCGAACAGCATCATGGGGAGCACAGTCATGAACAGCTAGGCTCAGATCATTACACAGCCCCCCGAGACTTAGTCCATGTCCCTTGACTCAAGTCTTACCCTACGCCAGTCCATGAGCCTGGCTGGGACGCTGACGCTGGCTAGGGCACCTCTGCTGTCAGTGGCCCGGTGACTTCCGTGAAGGCTGCACGGTGACCGGTGTTAGAGCCACAGCTCCATTGTCACCAAGTTCCACAGAGTCAATGTCAAAGTCTCCATGCACCCCAGCTGAGGCCAGGGGTCGATACGGGGCCAGTCGATCACGGTGGAGAGCCACAACTCTCCGACGCTTAATCAGTCTCACACGATAGACTACATCAGACAGCTTCTCTAAGACATCGCACGGCCCGACCCACTGGCTAGTGAGTTTTGGGAAATGCCTTTCTTTCTCTCCGGGCAGTACACCCACACTTTATCGCCCGGTCTGGAACTCCTGGCCGCGACAGCGCCAGTATCGTAAGCTCGCTTTTGACGTATTCCAGCTTCATTCATAGCCTGCCGGGCCAACTCGTGTACTCCCTTCAGTCTCTCGCGTAGCTGCTTGTAGTATTCCAGCCCTGGCTTACCTCCAATCTCCGCTTCCGAGGGGCGAACACCAAGTCCACCGGCGCGCGTACCAACATCAGAGCTGCAACATCAGAGCTGCTGGTGTGCATTTCGTATGACTCTTCACCAGGGGCAAGTGTAAGTCCCAGTCCTTTTTGTCGGCGGTCGGCCAATATGGCCAGCTGCACTGCTAAGCGTCGGTTAAACCGCTCCACCAGCCCGCCGCTTTGTGGATGCATAGGTGTTGTTCTCGTTTTTCCGGATGCCCATGCGCGCCTGGCAAACCTTAGCAAACACCTCTGCCTCGAATTCGCCTTGGTCGCTGTGGAGCTCTTCCCGTGCCCCAACCGCAGAACATCTCAGTGACCAGTCTGTCCGCTGTCGTAGGCGCTCTGATCTGGCACCGTGATACGCCCGCCACTTAGTGAAATAGTCCATGGCCACGCAGCACGAAGCGATTTCCCGGGCTTCTGTGACTGGCAGTGGGCCCATAACATCGACGGCTACCCGCTCCATGGGAGCCCCGACTGCGTATTGCTGCAGCGAGCTAGGAGCCGCTGGGGCCCCTTCGCTGTACAGGCGTCACAGCAGTGAACATGCAGTTCAACGCCCAGCCTGCATCCCGCCAATAGAAGTGGCCTCTCAGCCGACGAAGAGTCTTTGCAATGCCGAAATGAGCCGCCCCCACTGCCCCATGCACATGTTCCAGTACAAAGGCTCAGAATCCAGCAGGAACCAGCAACTGAAAATGTCAGATTGTTCATCGGGGAGCTCGCCAGTGTCTATACAACAGTCCTTGACGTTCTACTATTCCCGCCACTGTGAATAAATCGCTTTGGTCTCTGGATCGAGTGCTGATATCGTCCAGTCCATGGCGGTCGCTGACCGGTTTCGATCCATGACCACACTCGGCGAAAGCATGGCGTCTTCGAAGCCTTCGGATCGCCCTCCCTCGACATCATCGGCCCACCTTTGACGTCCCGTGGCCCCAGCTGCCACTCTGCAGTGCTGCGTTGTGGTGTTGGGCTGCGGCGTTGTCTCCGGTCTCTCGATCATTGTAGCTGGTAGCGGAAGGGCCGACCTCGGGTGCTGCTGGCGAAGCGTTGACTCTCTTGATGGCCGGGCGCTGGCGGCGTTGAGTCTCGCTGGCGCCCTGCTGACGAGCGTTGGCTCCCTCACTGGCCAGCGTTGACCCCTCGTTGGCGCGACGCCTAGCGTTGAAAACAGCGACTCTCTCTCTCTGCCAGCGGTGATGCAGCCTGTAGCCGACTGCGGGCTCGGTTGAGCTGCGGCCAGGCTCTCTCCTCCCCTCCGTGGCAGTGTTGGCACCGGGTCTGCTGCCTGGACAGGGCGCCAGGGCTGCCGCCGAAGGCGGAAGGTGACCTGCCCGGTGTCAATCTCCATGTCATAGTCCTGAAGCCTCCAACCAGCGCAGCCAGCTGGCCCTCTGGTTCTTTGAAGTTCAGCAGCCAGGTGAGTGACGCGTGGTCCGTTCTCAGCAGGAACCGTTTGTCAGAGGTAGGTTCGAAATGGCGCACTGCCACCACCACAGCCAACAGTTCTCTGCGCGGTCACGCAGTAATTTTCTCCATTTCGGTCCAGTGAGCGGCTGAAGTATGACCACTTGCTCGCCCTGCTCGCCTGCTTGTGAGAGGACGGCGCCGACGCCCACGCCGCTGGCGCCAGTGTCCAGGATAAACGCAGTCGAGGGTCAGGGAAGGCGAAAGCACAGGGGCCTCGATAGTGCCCTCCGCAGCTGCCGGAATGGCGCGCCGCGACTCTTCGTGTCCACTGAAGAGCTGGCCTTTGCGCCAATCGATGCAGCGGGCTGGCGACTGTAGCAAAGTCCCGAATGAAGCGCCGGTAATATGACGCCAGGCCCAGGAAGCCCGCAGCTTAGCACCATCGCGTGGAACAGGCCAACGTCTCACCGTCTCCACCTTAGCTGGGTCGGTGGCCACTCTGGCGGCCCCCACGACATGGCCTAGGAATCCGGTTTGCCTCGAACAGGTGGCACTTTTTCAGGTGCAGTTTGAGCCCAGCACCCGCATGGCGTCGAACACCTTTTTCCAGATGTCCTATGGCACCGGTGAAGTCTGTTGCATGACACAGGATGTCGCCCAGGTAAACCACGATCATGTTCATGGAATGCCCGCCAGGACACGCTCTATCAGCCGCCAAAGTTCGCTGGCCCGTTGCATAGGCGAATGGAAGTACCTGGAACTGCTACAGCCCTTGCCCGATGGTAAACGCTGTCTTCGGCCGAAGCTTCCGGGCTAGCTCAATCTGCCAGTAGCCACTGTGTAAGTCCAGCGAGCTAAACCAGCAGGAGCCGGCAATGCTGTCCAGCGCGATCGTCAACGCGGGGAGCGGGTAGAGTCTTTCCGGTTACCTGGTTGAGGCGCCTGTAGTCAACACAGAACCGCTTAACGAGCGTCCTTCCGGACGAGTACAGCCGGCGAGCCCAGGGACTACTGCTTGGCTCTATCCTCCTGCCGGGCCATTTCCTTGATCTTTTCTTCAGCTGCTTGTCGCTTGGCGAACGGTAAGCGATGAGGCTGAAGTCGGATGGGCCGAAAGCATTTCGGTGTCGAGCATCGCGGTTGGACCAGGCTCGCTCGGGTGCAGTCCTCATCTCTTGCAGCGAAGATGTCGGTGTATGCGCTGCTAGTAGTCTCCGCACCTGGCTAATCTGTGCTTCACTCAGCCCCTCACAGCTACGAGTGCAGAGTTCATTTCACGGCTTGCCTTTGTCTCTAAAGAGGGCCGCTCTCTGAGCGGAGAGAGTGGTGTTTGCTCAACCCGCCTCTTGGCTCCTCCCTGGTGAGCGTGGAGCTGAGCAGTGGCGGCCTCAGCCAGCGGACCTGGATAAGACCTGTTGAGGGCTTGAGTTTCTGGGCTTGTGTGGGGGGCGGAGACTCAGCAAGCGGACCTGGATGAGACCTGTTGTTTTCAAGGGCTTGTGGGGAGGGGCGGAGTCTGGTATGACGAGTACTCTTTGTGAGTTCGCTTCCTGCGGACTTGTGTGGAGCGAGTTGGAGAGTTCTTCATCGCGCCAGTTCTCCGCACTTCATGCTCTGTTTTCCCGCCGTGTGCAACACTCACGCTGCTTTCGTCCCCAAGTGTAGTGTGAACCGGGAAATGTCCACCCAGCCCCCCATTTCTCTAGCACGTCCAGGCCGAGAATGCAATCATCCTGAATGCTAGCCAACCAAAGCCGGCGGCTCGCTGTCTCACCGTTGATGCACATGCACACCACTTTTTGTCCATACAGTTCCGCCGCTCTCCGGTAACTGTTGTGATGCGGCGTTTTTTGTCTTTTTCCCAGCCTCTGGGTCTGGCTACCAGCGTGCGGGTAAGAGACCGGGCGCACAAGCCGAAGATGGTGGAGCCAGTATCGATCAAGGCGCCGACACTGAGTCCCATCTAGTGTGCAGTCCACATACTGGCCGAGCCGGCACAGCCGTATGCAATCCCACCCGTTCGGCTTCCGCGAGGGCCGCGGACAGTGAGCTGGGGTTGCTCAGGCGAAGGTGTTCTTTTAGCCGCTCTGGGTGGATGCCTCGCACGAACGCTTCCAGTGCCATCTCTTCATGTAGACCCCTGGCATGCGTTGGGTAGCCCCGCCCGGCATACAGCTGCAGGTCAGCCGCCAAACTTGCCCAGTCTCTCGCCCTTGTGCCCCGTCTGGAAGCGAAGTTGTTCTCTGGCATCGCTGATGAAGATTCTCTGGCCGAATCGTCGTTGCAGAGCTGCTTCGATTGCGGTCCAGCTTACTTGCTCCGCCGGTGGCAGGTCTTCTAATACTTGTAGCGCTTCCCCCTCCAGAGCCAACGCCACCTGTACGCCCGTTCTCTCCGCCGACCAGCCATTCAGCTCTGCTGCCAGCCGGACCTGTACCAGGTATGTCGCCAGTGGCCTTTCCCCATTGCAGTGGGGCAACTTTACGCTGGGCAGCCCTTCTACCGCCGCTGTCGCACCGGGGACCGGCCGGTTTCCATCTCTCCGATGTGGAGCTGGTTCAAGTGCATGGATGCTGCCATCAGCCCGGTTCGTTCCCTCCTGTGGCCAGGGGCTGGTCTCTTCGTCCACGGTCACGCTGCAGGCTGGCTCCGTCTGCTGCTGGCCCAGCAGGTGGCCATGATGAAGCGGCTGTCGAAGAGCCGCCTTGGCAGGAAACTCATCATCGCCAGGGCATCAGTTGCAGCTTTCTCCTCCCGTCCAGTAGGGGTCGTCATCCCACTTCTGACACCAATGTAACAAACTGCACAGATTGTCTTAGAATGTTTTTTATTGGTTACGCACCATAACACCGCGAAAAGATAATGCGGGCCAGACCTGGCCCTTATGCTCCAGCACTAAACATCTATGTGAGGCTGTATCTACAACACACACTAGTTAGGCCCGGTTATGAACACTGTAACCAACTATAAACATAAACACGACAGTCAGGACGCACAACATTGGTAACTTGCATGGTCAACCGAACAGCATCATGGGAGCACAGTCATGAACAGCTAGGCTCAGATCATTACAGTATCTTGATAACCGACTGCTATAACTTAAACAGCTTGCTAGGTCTGTGAGCAACATTTTTTCCTACAGATTACTATGTACTACAACTGGAAAGCTTGATTCACGTGCCAGGCTACACTTTAATTTATAGACCAGAACAATGCAGAAATGATTAAGCCAAGTAAACATACTATTGTAGCGTATGTTGACAACACAAACGGTACAGCTCAACTTCTGTAGTGTGTTTTAACAAGACTTTAGTGATATGGTCCATTTCCTAGCAGTAGCCTATTCATGGCTTTCATAAGTCCCCTTTCCACAGGAGTATTAATCAAGCACCAATGCATTCATAACCTAGGTGCTTGATTGTACACCTGTGGAAAGGGACCTGACGAAACAATAGACGAACGATAGCATACCGTGATAGTGTTTACTTAGGCTACTTAGAATCAGCGTAGAATGAAAACGTAGCCTGGCCTATTTGATACACAAACAAGCGGTGTACAACGTTAAAAATGTGGTAAAATAAAAACAGTAACATATTTGTTAGCTTTAACTAAATGTGAACGGTAGAAGCTATAACGTTATGATCATCAACAATGAGTAACGTTATTCATGCCATGAATGAAACACATGATGGGTTTCATCAGGTCCCTTCACACAGTATAGCCTAATCAAGCACCAGGTAGTCTGCATTCATAATCTATTCTAGGTGCTTGATTCTATAAACCTGTGGAAAGTGACCTGATGTTGAATAGAACCAGAGCCATCAGTAGGCCTATCTGTAGGCCTACGTTAACGTTCTAGCAGAGAAGACAGACGGGCTCTGGTTATAGAAACGCTGCTGGTTAGCCTAATAACAAATGTAACGATAGTGCGTTACGTTTGATTGTCGTTAGCTATCGAAACCTACAGCTAACCGGTCACTGTAAAGTTGACGACATATTTACGTTGATTACGTTGAACAGTGGGTTTCCTTAAATAACATCAACGTAGCAAGGTGCTAACGTTAACTATTTCACTAACGTTAACGTTACCTAACGTTATAATGTTAGTTTAGCTATTTGTGACCCATCATTTCATACAACTTAACGTTACATAACATAATATTTGACGACATAAATGACTCCAATACCAAAAACCGGAACACTTACCTTGTCTGTAATTAGAGAAATGTGCCTCTGAATGAGAGTTTTACGAGCAAATAAAGTGACCACGGCACAGCAGGCGAAGACGTTCAGAAGATTCACAGCTCTAGTGGTAGTAGGCCTAGTAGCTCGTGTTCAGCTGTTGACTGTTTTCAGCTGCAGTTCACGTCATAATGCTAAAAGTTGTCAATGTTAACTTTATGAGAATTTCTTGCTCTTTTATCATAAATATCTAAAAAACGTATAAAGTTCACAAATGTGAAAAAACATAGAACAAATCTCTGACAAGTCTCTACAAGACCTTTGTAGGAGTGGTTGAATGACGTCGAACGGTTCAGTGGTTTTAGAGCCTTTGAACGTCAAATTTGGTTGGAAGAAGAATAAGAATAATATTAAGAAGAACAGCGATAATAGTCCATTAGTCCAAGTTGTTGCCTAGGAAGAACAGTACAGTGCATTTTCATGTACTTGAATAGATGACGTAGCAGTTATCATCTTCTGTGGCACCTCCACCTCTTCATCCAACATTACCTGGCCACCAGGGGGCAGCAGTGAGGCCCAAAGGAACTCAGATCCTCAGATCCACATCCTGGGCCTATTCTCATTTGTAATTTTTGTCCATCCTCCCACCCTCCCAAATATCATAAGAACTCTTCCCACTTCCCACTAATGTTTGATAGTTCTCGAGACATGAATGAACACTTACTATACAATGCGTGACCAAAACAGGTATGAACTTTTTTGCATGGGTTGCATGAGTTTGCACGGTAGTTCATGATAATTCCAGCATATAAAGGTCTTTTTTTGGTCTATCTACTAGTTTATTGACGCAAATAAATCCCTACGAAATTGTTTGAAACCGAAAGTTGATAGATGTGGGAGGGAACCTTTTTACCTTGGCAGCTTGGACCAATGATCAGACAATTCTGACTGAAAACACTTCTGCGTAGGATACTCTTGTGTTTCCTCGCATATCGGGCCTTCCACCTCCCTCCTCTCTCATCGGTCTTGCCTCCTTTGGTTGCAATTAGATAATTGAGACGGCGTGAGCTGGAAGACTGAGGAGAGAGGCCGTATGCATGTACAGCTTTGAGATGAGGCCCTGGTGTCTAGCAGCTGCCCTGTGACTTTCTGGCTGAATCCCAATCTCACCCCTAAAGTCTAAGCCCTGAACCCTCAAAGATGTAACTGACATCCTTTGTAGCGTTCAAAACACTAATAGCAGGAATGGGACGGCGCCTGTAAACTATCATTAAATTGACACCAAAAAAGTGTTGAAACACATTTCCATTTCCGTTTTAAGGCTGTAGTTTTTTCTATGCTTCCAACCTCCCTTTGGGTAATGTTCCGGTACCACATGTTTCACATCACAACGCTATGAACTGTGGGTAATTCCCTGAAGTAAAGTGTGCATAGATGCAGACTTACGGAAAGGACACAGAAAGGGTGTGAGCAAGCCCTCAAGCACGTCACAATTTTGCAGTGGGCCGGCCCTAAGGGCTAGTCCACACATACCAAACCGATCTTTTTTTCCTCCGTCTTCCCTGGAACCGTATCAAGAATATTTGCGTCCAAACGGATCCATCTCAACACGACTCAACACGTTACTTCATATCTCAGGCCTATAGGTGGCACTGTTTGTTACAGAAATTGACCAAAGCTTGCTCACTGTAGGCTATACAGACAGTAGGCTATGACGAAAATGACTAGTGCAAGGAAACCAGAATTGTTTGTTTGGACTGATAGTGAACTGTCAACTGTAGTCAACTGTAAAACTAATAAACTTTATTTTTACGGTTTGTGAAGGGTGCAGTACCGTCCTTTATTTGGCTAACACAGGTACAAATAATCTCCTTTACTTTCTTTGGCTGTAGGATAGTCCGCGATTCACATTAGTTTTGGCTATCACCGCAAGTGCATAGGCTACTAAACGCTAGATGTGACGACCCTCTCTAGTGCAGGTGTTAATTGTGATGATAATGTATGACTCCACACGTACTCTTCTCACTGTTTTTATTTCTCTGCATTCACAAATAAAACAAAGAATCCACTGAGATTAGACGATGACGACTGCATACCCAAATCTCCAGCAGACTAGTTCTGACTGCTAGCATTGTCTATGCTATTCCTGAACATAGATAAAATAATGCATAGCTTGTTCAATTCAGTTTAAACAAACATAAAATCATGCAGAAGAAACAACATACAGAGTTGGCACACGTTTCACACGTTGGGATCGTATAGTTTTTTTCCATTGAATTCACAACAAGCATTGATTCATTAACAGTATAAACAACGTACCTGCATTCACAAATAAAACAAAGAATCCACTGAGATTAGACGATGACGACTGCATACCCAAATCTACAGTATAAACGTAAAAAGGAAATCAAGAAATTGCAAGTGTTTTCTTCATAAAGCTAGCTAACATAACGTGGCTGCCGCCAAAAAGACGTAGCCCACAATAGCTCGATTAGATACCATCTTAGACAACACTCTAGCATTACTTGCAGAAATTATCTATTAATACAACTTATGGATATACGTATTTGAACCAGTGTGGAAGACAATCATGTTATTTTATATTAAAACACAAAATTATTCACGGGGCACTCTCTAATCACAGCTTACCTCCAGCAGACTAGTTCTGACTGAGTAATGCGGAAGCATAAATGCTCAAAAATATTGAAATGCAAAGTAGAAATGAAAATACAATTGCAGTCGCAATGTCTCATGTTTTAAACTCATGTGAATGGGTACGACATATGAAAACATTTTAAACATATAAAAACCAATGTATATAAAAATAAAGATTACAATAACAATGTAATATCATAATTTTGAAAGAATTCACTTTATGTAGGTGAGGTTATTTTCAACTCTGTTACACCCACCCCCCACTGAATTCTGGACAAAATTACACACCTGCTTCAACACTATACCCAAAGCTCATCAAATATCAAGGGACTACACTAAAAGTCCGACCATATAAAAGGTATCCTTTAAGGATGTAGTGGACAGAGAGAGACGTCAAACTCTCCAACCAACCACCGGATGAAGAATGCCTTACACATTCTACACTTGCCCAAAACTATCAATACATAAATCACCAGGTATAAGTGTTACCCTACTAAAGCATGGCAAGGCACCAAAGGTGCAGAAGACTTATGCCCTAAGAGCTTGAACAACAGAGCTGCAGACAGTCTGAACATTCTGCTGCAATCGTTTAGTGATATCTTGTCTAGCTATAGTATAAAGGAGTCTGTTGACTGGTCTAATAACACGACCCAAACGTGTAGTAGTTTGTGGTACAGGCTCAGATAACTCAGTGTGTACATCAGTGGGTGCAGTGTCAGAAGTAACTAAACAAGCTGTGTTGTGATCACTAACAGTCAAGGCATCTTTAACTACAGTCTCGTCAGTGTGAGTAGGGTAAGAGGGTCCAGAGCACAAATCTGATGCTTCGTCAGACAACACGTCAGTCGGGTCAGCAAGTGGCTCACTGAAAGTTCCCTCAAGAGAGTCAGGTAGGTGACCTGGTGTATTCAAGTGACTGACCCACTCTCTGGTTCTTTCTTTAGCAACAGGTAACACTGGCAAGACATCAGAACTTGGACTCTCAATATTAGAGCTGGGCAGACAGCCATTCAAATCATTTACAGGCACAGAATCACTCATAAGACTCTGGACATCTTCCACACTATGTTGAGACTCTTGCTGGACAGACACTTGGTCTTCCGTCTGCTTGGATGAAGTTTGACCTGAAGCCATGGAATGGACATCAGGGACAGAAGACAGGACAGAAGACATCGAGAGGTCAGACGGAGAAGAATGTGGCACACCTTGGACGGGAAGGAAGTTCACCAGCATGAGCAGATTACGATGAACCACCCGCTCACTCCCTGTGACAGTGTTCTGTATTTTGTACGTGTGTGTCTTTGCATTCTTATCCATCACAGTGTAAACAGTCGGCTCCCAGCGGTCTGCAACCTTCCTCTTCCCTCTCTCTTTCTTATTGGCCACAAGTACACGGTCTCCAATCTCAATTGTTGCTCCTTTCACTTTCCTATTGTAGAGCCTCGTCTGTCTGCCTTGTTCTTTAGTCGCATGTTCCTGAGCAATTAACATGGCTTCTCTCAGGTCCTCAGACAGCTTTGAGACATATCTGTCAAAACTGGTGACATCAGGGTCAGTCAAAACATTACCAAACAGGATGTCTACTGGAAGACGCGGCACCCTCCCAAACATCAAGAAAAACGGTGCATATCCTGTTGTTTCATGAGAGGTACAATTATACATGAAAGTGAGTGTTTGTAGGAGCCTAGGCCAATCAAGCTATGCTTCAGGAGGAAGAGCTCTGATCATGTTGCCAAGCGTTCGATTAAAACGCTCAACGCTGCCATTCCCCATTGGGTGGTAAGGGGTAGTATGGGATTTTCGCACACCCGACAACTTCAGAAGCTCAGCGATCAATTCACTCTCGAAGCTTGGGCCCTGGTCACTGTGTATTCTCTCAGGAAACCCATAGACACAGAAATACTTCTCCCAGAGGACTCTCGCAACCTGCTTGGCTGATTGATCTCTGCAGGCAAAGGCCTGGGCCAGTCTAGTGAAATGATTTGTCATCACTAAAACATCTACAGACTTATTGTGTGAATCCTCAGCTGACCAGAAGTCGATGCATACGAGTTGCAAGGGTCGGGTGGTGACAATACTTTCTAGAGGAGCTCTTCCATCAGGCTCAGCTACTTTGCTCACAATACAACGCTGGCAATGACGAACATATTCTCTCACATCTCTGTCCATATGCAGCCAAAAAAATCTCTGTCTAGCAATGTTTAGAGTCCTAGACTGGCCTTGATGACCTGCGCTGTCATGCACTCCTTTCAAGACATCAGCTTTCAGGCAGTCAGGAACTACAAACTGATTGCGTCTTGTCTTTGAAATCTGATCACGTGAGACTCTGTATAAGATGTCATCACTCAGAACGAACTTTTCCCAGTGTTTCAGGAGCCTCAGGACCTGACTTGTCTCCTGTGCTCTTTCTCGTCTGGATGGTCTCCGAGACCTCTCCACATAAAAATGAATACGGGACAAGGTCTTATCCCTAGACTGTGCCTCTCTTAGATCTTCAACAGAGAAGACAGGCAGGCTGGACAAACTGTCAGGGATGAGCTGGGGTAGGTGACCCACAAGAGCTGTCGCACGAGTCCTTGCCCCAGAGTTCCATTCAGTGTGTGACTGGATAACAGCAGTGACTTCCTGTGTGGATAAAGACTGAGCTGACATGTGAAGGGACTGGGCATTTGTAGCAACCAGACGTGTTAGCTTCTCTGCCATTACAGGCTGGTCGGTGGATTCTCTGAAGGTCTGTTGAACAGCTGTGTCAGATACAACAGCGACCTCTCTGGCGAGTTCATGAAGTGGTTTACTGACCAGTCTGTGACCGACACTTTTGCAAAAAGGGACACGACTGAGAGCGTCAGCAACAATGTTTCGTGGGCCTGGCACATATTTGATGTCAAAATTGTAGCTGGCTAATTTTGACACCCATCGCTGCTCACAACAGTCAAGTTTAGGTTTAGTCATAATATGTGTCAGTGGATTATTGTCTGTCCACACAGTAAAATCATGACCTTTCAACCAGTGGCTAAACTTACTTACTGACATACTGACCACTTTAGTGCAAGAAACTCTAAGCGATGGGCGGGATAGTTCTTCTGTGACCGAGTTAAGGACTTGCTAGCAAACGCAATTGGTCGAGCCACTGAGTCACCTCCTTGTATTTGAGATAAAACGGCTCCAAGGCCATCCAATGAGGCGTCTGTAGACAGCAAAAACGGTTGACTAAAGTCTGGGTGAGCCAAAACAACAGAATTGATGAGGGCCTGTTTGAGTTCAGCAAATGCCCGGTCATGGTCAGCAGTCCAGTCGGTTGATTTTAGTTTGCGGCTCACTACAGCACACTTAGACTTTCGGCCTTTCTTCTGTTTCTGACCAACTAGCAGTGAGAACAGGGGCTTCGCAAGGGTTGAGTATCCTGGGATGAAGTGCTGATAGAAATTTAGCATGCCAAGAAAAGATCGCACACGTTTCTCCGATGGCGTCACTCCGTCAGCTTCCATCAAGTCAGTCACAGTCATACTGCTTATGCTCTCAACTTTGCCGGGGTCAGTTGAAACTCCGTGCTCATCAACGACGTGGCCAAGAAATTTGACAGACTTCCTCAAAAAGTAGCATTTCTTAGGTGCCAATTTCAAGTTGTGGGCACGGAGTCTGTTGAACACCATCTCAAGACGTGCGAGGGCAGAACTTTCATCAGGAGCAAAATTAAAATATCATCCAAATAGCATAACAGACTTAGGTAGTTTTGATCACCAAAAATGGAAGTCATCATTCGCATAAAACTCCCTGGACTGTTACAGAGCCCCTGTGGTAGCCTGTTGTACTCGTAAAGCCCCATAGGTGTAGTAAATGCTGAATACTTCCTGTCGTCCTCATGTAAAGGCATATTATAAAAACCTGAAGTCAAGTCCATTGTGCTGAACAGCGAATTGCCACCAAGTGCTGCCAAGCAATCAGCCTGATGTGGCAGAGGGTGAGCGTCTTTCAAAGTCCTCTTGTTCAACCACCTGAAGTCAGTACACACACGCAAATCACCATTCTTCTTCCAGATAAGAACCAATGGTGAGGCATACTCACTTGTTGACTTTCGAATGATCTCTTTTTCTTCCATTTCACTTAAGACCTGACGTAGTTTTTGGTACTGGCTCGGTGGCACACGTCTGAAAGGAAGTCTGAATGGCTTTTGATCAATCAGGTGGATTCTATGAACAAACTCTTCTGCTTTGCCGCAGTCAAGGTGGTTGCGTGAGAAAACATCCTGGTAGCGAACAATAAGTTCGGACAACTTGTCTTTACAGTCAGACGACGCATCACACAGGCTGATGTCCAGTTCACTCAGGCCAATGGACTCTAACTTCTCCCCAGCACATCTCACATCGGGACAGACAGAGGTAGCAGGCACAGTGAAAGTGCTCTGATGACAACTGATCAGATCTAAATCTTCCAAAGCTACACAGGGCACCAGGTCAGCAAGCTTAGCGTTACGCCTCAAACACAAAGGCTTTTCAGAAACATTCATCACTTTCAAGGGAACCCATCCATCTGCCCACAAAGGTGTGACAATTCTGGCAACCATGAGGCCTTTAGGTGCGGACCGCGCTGACGTAGGCTCTGTCATTACTGTACTACCAGGAGACACGTGTGTGAGTTTTGGCAGCTTTCCCCACAGGAGGTATTCACAGCCAGGTTGAAGGCAAGTGGCTGAGTTGCAACGTACTGTGCCTATCTTCTCAGGCATTTCACCATCACCCCACCGATGCAAGCCAGCTAGCATGGAGAGAAAATGTTCAGTTTCAATGTCGGCAGATGGCGGAGCAGAAACTGCTGTCCAGTACGTACTACACTTCTTTGACTCACACAGTATGTGTTTGATCACATTGGTCCCAATAATTAAGTCATCATGTTGCCCTTCAACTACGATTGTCGGTACAATCAATTTGCAGTCACTAACCTCCATGTTAATGTTGAAGGCTGACTTTGGGTGCACTTAATGGAGCCTCCGACACCAATGAGAGTCACATCAGTGGAAAATCTCTCTGTTTCACACACTGCACCAGCAGAGAGCAGGTTGCGCATAGCAGTATCACTGACTGTACATGCCATTGACCCACTATCTAGCATAGCGCCAAGTGTCACTTTGCCCCCCACCTTCACTGATACATAAAATAAGCTGTCACTGCCACCCACAATCTGAGTGTTTTGATACACAATGTTTGTTGATTGAAACTGAGACAAATTGGCAAAATTAAAAGCTGAATCAGAAACATCTGTGTCTGGCGAGTGGGAGGATTCTTTATGACCTGTATTGCCTCCCTCTGAATACAGGTCAGCTAGTTTCCCGAAGCTGGGCCAAGTTGGGGCGGGGCGTTGTTTGGGCATTGCCGCTTTGAGTGACCAGGGGCTAAACACTTGAAACAGAGATGATCAGAGCTGCAGTGAGACAGAGTGGAGTGATTAGCATCTCCACAAACTCTACATGGTGGCTTAACTGAAAAAGCTGGGCGTTTCTTACTACGCTCAGGACTATGCGGCTCCACCCTGGCCAAGACTCTCTCTAGCATACTCATCATGCGGCCAAGAACCCCATCATCTGGCTGCTGAGCACTCTGTGGCGGCGGGAAACGCTGTGAACGCTGGACATGCTGTGGTGGCGAGATACGCTGTGGGCTGAGCGTGTTGCTGGACACAAGCAGAGTCTGAGCTTGAGTTGGGAGTCTGCAACAAAGACGTGGCATGAGAACATGGTGGACAACTTGACTGGGGTTCCATCCCATAAGAATCAGAGTGTGCACCGGTGTTAGAATCATTGTCGAGCACAGCTACAGGGTGACTTTTCAGCTGTGGGACACTGTAAGATGTTGCAGATGCACCCCATTCTCGTTGGTATTCATCTATCCTGAGCTGTATGTCTCTAGAAGTCCACTCACTGACAGGCTTGCATTTAAAAATGGAGGAAAGCTGCGGATCAGGACAGTGCTTTGCAAACATTTGTGCCACCTCTCCACTTATGTTCTCCATTCTCCTACCCTGACGGCGCAGTCCCTCATCAGCTGTGTCTGCAGCTTTATTTAGTCTGATCCAGTAGTCGACTGGATTTTCTTTTGGCTTGGGCAGTGTGGTGTAAAAGTCTTGCAACGGAAGTGATGATGAAGACTGACTGAAGTATCGCGTTAAAATGTCATATATGACATCTGGGTTCTGCTTCACATCAAGTGTGTCATCACTCCTCAGAGCTACTTTGACCACGTCCCTTGCCTTTCCTAAAAGCCTTCCCTGTACCTCATCCGCCTGTTCAGCTGCTGTGTAAGACTGTTTCCTAAGGTGAGCTTTTGTCATGGCAATCCATTCCTGGACGGAGTATTTGTCAGAACTATTTCCCCTAAAAGTCACGGGTTCACGTTCAGTCTTGACATGAACTACTACTGGCGTTGTGTTCTGTTGTGTAGGGCCTTGAGTAAGAACAGTCACTGGTTTGTCAGTCGAAGGTGTGTCATGTGCATTAGTACAATCAGTAAGTCCAGAAGAGAAAAGCCTAGCTACAATGGAGTTACCTATTTGCTCTCCCAGTTGGCCTACCATGTCAGTCAGGTGTTGTATGGCAATGTTGTCACTCACTGGAGTAGAAGCCCGTGCATTCTCCCTCAAAAACAGCTCACTAGGAGACCAGCCCGGGCTCAAACCATGCCCTCTGCTCCCCACATTATGTTTTTGAAGACCACCCGCACCCTCACTACCATACCCACTAGACAAATGAAGACCCCTGCCCCTATTCATGGAGGACCCTTTTAACCCATTGATCTGACTGCTATTCCCCTCAGCCATGTTAACTTGAGTAACACAAAATTAGAAATAGAAATATTAATGAAAAAAAAAAAAAAAGAATTCACTAATGCAAATATTATCACACTACCTGGGAAATACTGAACACTAAACTGTAGTGTGATGTGAGGAACACTTAATTGAAAGACAAATGACTAAATAGTGTGCAGTAGCTAGTACAGCTGACAAATGACAAATTAAATAGTGTGCAAAAGCTACACTGCGATGAAAAAACTACAATGAATATAAAAATGCAGTGTTAGAGGACCCCCTAGCGACCATACGAAATCACCAGAAAATTCACGATGCACATTCCAGGAACACAGCACAGCGCAGCACCCTCGGCGATCTGCTTGTGGAGCTGATCCAGAAGATCCGGAAGAGGTCACGGCACCAGTGTAACGACCCTCTCTAGTGCAGGTGTTAATTGTGATGATAATGTATGACTCCACCTCGAACTCTTCTCACTGTTTTTATTTCTCTGCATTCACAAATAAAACAAAGAATCCACTGAGATTAGGCGATGGCGACTGCATACCCAAATCTCCAGCAGACTAGTTCTGACTGCTAGCATTGTCTATGCTATTCCTGAACATAGATAAAATAATGCATAGCTTGTTCAATTCAGTTTAAACAAACATAAAATCATGCAGAAGAAACAACATACAGAGTTGGCACACGTTTCACACGTTAGATCGTATAGTTTTTTTTTCCATTGAATTTACAACAAGCATTGATTCATTAACAGTATAAACAAGCATTACCTGCATTCACAAATAAAACAAAGAATCCACTGAGATTAGGCGATGTGACTGCATACCCAAATCTACAGTATAAAGCGTAAAAGGAAATCAAGAAATTGCAAGTGTTTTTTCATAAAGCTAGCTAACATAACGTGGCTGCCGCCAAAAAGACGTAGCCCACAATAGCTCGATTAGATACCATCTTAGACAACACTCTAGCATTACTTGCAGAAATTATCTATTAATACAACTTATGGATATCACGTATTTGAACCAGTGTGGAAGACAAACATGTTATTTTATATTAGAACACAAAATTATTCACGGGAGCACTCTCTAATCACAGCTTACCTCCAGCAGACTAGTTCTGACTGAGTAGATGGGAAGCGCAAATGCTCAAAAAATATTGAAATGCAAAGTAGAAATGAAAATACAATTGCAGTCGCTAATGTCTCATGTTTTAAACTCATGTGAATGGGTACGACATATGAAAACATTTTAAACATATAAAACCAGTGTATATAAAAATAAAGATTACAATAACAATGTAATATAATTTTGAAAGAATTCACTTTATGTAGGTGAGGTTATTTTCAACTCAGGCATCTTTAACCAAGGAAGTCTCGCTAGTGTGTGAGTAGGGTAAGAGGGTCCAGAGCTAACAAATCTTGATGTCAGGACAACATCGCCAGTCGGGTTGTGCAAGGCTCACTGAAAGTTCCCTTCGGGTGAGAGCCGTGGTAGTGACCCAGTGTATTCAAGTGACTGACCCACTCTTCCGGTTCTTTCTTAAGGGTCAGGTAACACTGGCAAGACATCAGAACTTGACCTCTCAATATTAGAAAGCTGGGGTGACAGCCATTCAAACTAATGGTTATAGCACAGAATCACTCATAAAGACTCTGACATCTTCCACACTATGTTGAGACTCTTGCTGACAGACACTTGGTCTCCTCCCTCGCCTGCTTGGATGAAGTTTGACCCGAAGCCGGAAACGGACATCAGGACAGAAGACAGGACAGAAGACACGAGAGGTCAGACGGAGAAGAATGTGCAATAATCTGGACGGAAGGAAGTTCACCAGCATGAGCAGATTACTATGAACCAATTCAAGCCACTCTCAGACAGTACCTGCATTGCAATGCAGGTGTTCTTGCATTCTTATCCATCACAGTGTAAAACAGCTGCCCATCGCAACCTTCCTCTTCCCTCTCTTCTTATTACTGTAAGTACACGGTCTCCAATCTCAATTGTTGCTCCTTTCTACTTTCCTATTGTAGAGCCTCGCTTGTCTGCCTTGTTCTTTAGTCGCGATGTTCCTGAGCAATTAACATGGCTTCTCTCAGGGTCCTCAGACAGCTTTGAGACATATCTGTCAAAAAAACTGGTGACATCAGGGTCAGTCAAAACATTACCAAACAGGATGTACATTGGAAGACGCTGCACCTCCCAAACATCAAGAAAAAAAACGTGCATATCCTGTTGTTTCATGAGAGGTACAATTATACATGAAAGTGAGTGTTTGTAGGCTTTAGGCCAATCAACAAGCTTTGCTTCAGGAGGAAGAGCCTGATCATGTTGCTGCTGCTCGATTAAAACGCCAACGCTGCCATTCCCCATTGGGTGGTAAGGTAGTATGGGATTTTCAAGACACCCGACAACTTCAGAAGCTCAGCGATCAATTCACTCGGCTTGGGCCCTGGTCACTGTGTATTCTCTCAGGAAACCCATAGACACAGAAATATTCTCCCAGAGGACTCTCGCGAACCCGCTTCTGCATTGATTGATCTCTGCAGGCAAAGGCCTGGGCCAGTCTAGTGAAATGATTTGTCATCTCTAAAACATCTACAGACTTATTGTGTGAATCCTCAGCTGACCAGAAGTCGATGCATACGAGCCGGGTAAGGGTCGGGTGGTGACAATATCTTCTAGAGGAGCTCTTCCATCAGGCTCAGCTACTTTGCTCACAATACAACGCTGGCAATGACTTAACATATTCTCACATCTCTGTCCATATGCAGCCAAAAATCTCTGTCTAGCAATGTTTAGAGTCCTAGACTGGCCTTGATGACCTGCGCTGTCATGCACTTCCTTTCAAGACACATCAGCTTTCAGCAGTCAGGTAGGAACTACAAACTGATTGCGCCTTTGTCTTTTGAAATCTGATCACGCGGAGACTCTGTATAAGATGTCATCACTCAGAACTTAACTTTTCCCCAGTGCGTTTCAGGAGCCTCAGGACCTGACTCCTGTGCTCTTTCTCTCGCCTGGATGGTCTCCAGACCTCTCCACATAAAATGAATACGGGACAGTCTTATCTCTAGACTGTGCTCTCTTAGATCTTCAACAGAGAAGACAGGCAGGCTGGACAAACTGTCAGATGAGCTGGGGTAGGTGACCCACAAGAGCTGTCGCGACGAAGTCCTGCCCCAGAGTTCCATTCAGTGTGTGACTGGATAACAGCAGTGACTTCCTGTGTGGACAAAGACTGAGCTGACATGAAGGACTGGGCATTTGTAGCAACCAGACGTCTCTGCCATTACAGGCTGGTCGGTGGATTCTCTTGAAGGTCTGTTGAACAGCCGTGTCAGATACAACAGCTTACCTTCTGGCATGTGGTTCATGAAGTGGTTTACTGACCAGTCTGTGACCCACTTTGCAAAAAGGACACGACTGAGAGCCGCCAGCAACAATGTTTCTCGGGCCTGGCACATATTTGATGTCAAAATTGTAGCTGGCTAATTTTGACACCCATCACTGCTCACAACAGTCAAGTTTAGGTTTAGTCATAATATGTGTCCAGTGGATTATTGTCTCGTCCACACAGTAAAATCATGACCTTTCAACCAGTGGCTAAACTTACTTACTGACATACTGACCACTTTAGTGCAAGAAACTAAGCGATGGGCGGGATAGTTCTTCTGTGACCGAAGTTAAGGACTTGCTAGCAAATCCAATTGGTCGAGCCACTGAGTCACCTCCCTTGTATTTGAGATAAAACGCTCCAAGGCCATCCAATGAGGGCGCCTGTAGACAGCAAAAACGGTTGACTAAAAGTCTGGGTGAGCCAAAACAACAGAATTGATGAGGGCCTGTTTGAGTTCAGCAAATGCCCGGTCATGGTCAGCAGTCCAGTCGGTTGATTTTAGTTTATGGCTCACTACAGCACACTTTAGACTTTCGGCCTTTCTTCTGTTTCTGACCAACTAGCAGTGAGAACAGGGGCTTCGCAAGGGTTGAGTATCCTGGGATGAAGTGCTGATAGAAATTTAGCATGCCAAGAAAAAGATCGCGACACGCCCGATGGCCACTCCGCCAGCTTCCATCAAGTCAGTCACAGTCATACTGCTTATGCTCTCAACTTTGCCGGGTCAGTTGAAACTCCGTGCTCATCAACGACGTGGCCAAGAAATTTGACAGACTTTCTAAAAAAGTAGCATTTCTTAGGTGCCAATTTCAAGTTGTGGGCACGGAGTCTGTTGAACACCATCTCAAGCCGTGCGAGGGCAGAACTTTCATCAGGAGCAAATATTAAAATATCATCCAAATAGCATAACAGACTTAGGTAGTTTTGATCACCAAAAATGGAAGTCATCATTCGCATAAAACTCCCTGGACTGTTACAGAGCCCTGTGGTAGCCTGTTGTACCTCAGAAGCCCCATAGGTGTAGTAAATGCTGAATACTTCCTGTAGCCCTCATGTAAAGGCATATTATAAAAACCTGAAGTCAAGTCCATTGTGCTGAACAGCGAATTGCCACCAAGTGCTGCCAAGCACTCAGCCTGATGTGGCAGAGGGTGAGCGTCTTTCAAAGTCCTCTTGTTCAACCACCTGAAGTCAGTACACACACGCAAATTACCATTCTTCTTCCAGATAAGAACAGGTGAGGCATACTCACTTGTTGACTTTCGAATGATCTCTTTTTCTTCCATTTCACTTAAGACCTGGACGTAGTTTTGGTACTGGCTCGGTGGCACACGTCTGAAAGGAAGTCTGAATGGCTTTTGATCAATCAGGTGGATTCTATGAACAAACTCTTCTGCTTTGCCGCAGTCAAGGTGGTTGCGTGAGAAAACATCCTGGTAGCGAACAATAAGTTCGGACAACTTGTCTTTACAGTCAGACGACGGATCACACAGGCTGATGTCCAGTTCACTCAGGCCAATGGACTCTAACTTCTCCCCAGCACATCTCACATCGGGACAGACAGAGGTAGCAGGCACAGTGAAAGTGCTCTGATGACAACTGATCAGATCTAAATCTTCCAAAGCTACACAGGGCACCAGGTCAGCAAGCTTAGCGTTACGCCTCAAACACAAAGGCTTTTCAGAAACATTCATCACTTTCAAGGGAACCCATCCATCTGCCCACAAAGGTGTGACAATTCTGGCAACCATGAGGCCTTTAGGTGCGGACCGCTGACGAGGCTCTGTCATTACTGTACTACCAGGAGACACGTGTGAGTTTTGGCAGCTTTCCCCACAGGAGGTATTCACAGCCAGGTTGAAGGCAAGTGGCTGAGTTGCAACGTACTGTGCCTATCTTCTCAGGCATTTCACCATCACCCCACCGATGCAAGCCAGCTAGCATGGAGAGAAAATGTTCAGTTTCAATGTCGGCAGATGGCGGAGCAGAAACTGCTGTCCAGTACGTACTACACTTCTTTGACTCACACAGTATGTGTTTGATCACATTGGTCCCAATAATTAAGTCATCATGTTGCCCTTCAACTACGATTGTCGGTACAATCAATTTGCAGTCACTAACCTCCATGTTAATGTTGAAGGCTGACTTTGGGTGCACTTGTCGACCTCCGACACCAATGAGAGTCACATCAGTGGAAAATCTCTCTGTTTCACACACTGCACCAGCAGAGAGCAGGTTGCGCATAGCAGTATCACTGACTGTACATGCCATTGACCCACTATCTAGCATAGCGCCAAGTGTCACTTTGCCCCCCACCTTCACTGATACATAAAATAAGCTGTCACTGCCACCCACAATCTGAGTGTTTTGATACACAATGTTTGTTGATTGAAACTGAGACAAATTGGCAAAATTAAAAGCTGAATCAGAAACATCTGTGTCTGGCGAGTGGGAGGATTCTTTATGACCTGTATTGCCTCCCTCTGAATACAGGTCAGCTAGTTTCCCGAAGCTGGGCCAAGTTGGGGCGGGGCGTTATTTGGGCATTGCCGCTTTGAGTGACCAGGGGCTAAACACTTGAAACAGAGATGATCAGAGCTGCAGTGAGACAGAGTGGAGTGATTAGCATCTCCACAAACTCTACATGGCGGCGAACTGAAAAAGCTGGGGCGTTTCTTACTACGCTCAGGACTATGCGGCTCCACCCTGGCCAAGACTCTCTCTAGCATACTCATCATGCGGCCAAGAACCCCATCATCTGGCTGCTGAGCACTCTGTGGCGGCGGGAAACGCTGTGAACGCTGGACATGCTGTGGTGGCGAGATACGCTGTGGGCGCTGAACGTGTTGCTGGACACAAGCAGAGTCTGAGCTTGAGTTGGGAGTCTGCAACAAAGACGTGGCATGAGAACATGGTGGACAACTTGACTGGGGTTCCATCCCATAAGAATCAGAGTGTGCACCGGTGTTAGAATCATTGTCGAGCACAGCTACAGGGTGACTTTTCAGCTGTGGGACACTGTAAGATGTTGCAGATGCACCCCATTCTCGTTGGTATTCATCTATCCTGAGCTGTGTGTCTCTAGAAGTCCACTCACTGACAGGCTTGCATTTAAAAATGGAGGAAAGCTGCGGATCAGGACAGTGCTTTGCAAACATTTGTGCCACCTCTCCACTTATGTTCTCCATTCTCCTACCCTGACGGGGGCAAGAGTCCCTCATCAGCTGTGTCTGCAGCTTTATTTAGTCTGATCCAGTAGTCGACTGATTTTCTTTTGGCTTGGGCAGTGTGGTGTAAAAGTCTTTGCAACGGAAGTGATGATGAAGACTGACTGAAGTATCGCGCTAAAATGTCATATATGACATCTGGGTTCTGCTTCACATCAAGTGTGTCATCACCCTCAGAGCTACTTTGACCACGCCCTTGCCTTTCCTAAAAGCCTTCCCTGTACCTCATCCGCCTGTTCAGCTGCTGTGTAAGACTGTTTCCCTAAGGTGAGCTTTTGTCATGGCAATCCATTCCTGGACGGAGTATTTGTCAGAACTATTTCCCTAAAAGTCACGGGTTCACGCTCAGTCTTGACATGAACTACTACTGGCGCCAGGTTCTGTTGTGTAGGGCCTTGAGTAAGAACAGTCACTGGTTTGTCAGTCGAAGGTGTGTCATGTGCATTAGTACAATCAGTAAGTCCAGAAGAGAAAAGCCTAGCTACAATGGAGTTACCTATTTGCTCTCCCAGTTGGCCTACCATGTCAGTCAGGTGTTGTATGGCAATGTTGTCACTCACTGGAGTAGAAGCCCACAAGATTCTCCCTCAAAAAAACAGCTCACTAGGAGACCAGCCCGGCTCAAACCATGCCCTCTGCTCCCCCACATTATGTTTTTGAAGACCACCCGCACCCTCACTACCATACCCACTAGACAAATGAAGACCCCTGCCCCTATTCATGGAGGACCCTTTTAACCCATTGATCTGACTGCTATTCCCCTCAGCCATGTTAACTTGAGTAACACAAAATTAGAAATAGAAATATTAATGAAAAAAAAAAAAAGAATTCACTAATGCAAATATTATCACACTACCTGGGAAATACTGAACACTAAACTGTAGTGTGATGTGAGGAACACTTAATTGAAAGACAAATGACTAAATAGTGTGCAGTAGCGCAGCTACACTGTGATGAAAACTACAATGAATATAAAAATGCAGTGTTAGAGGACCCCCTAAATCACCAGAAAATTCACGATGCACATTCCAGGAACACAGCACAGCGCAGCACCCTCGGCGATCTGCTTGTGGAGCTGATCCAGAAGATCCGGAAGAGGTCACGGCACCAGTGTGACGACCCTCTCTAGTGCAGGTGTTAATTGTGATGATAATGTATGACTCCACACGTACTCTTCTCACTGTTTTTATTTCTCTGCATTCACAAATAAAACAAAGAATCCACTGAGATTAGACGATGACGACTGCATACCCAAATCTCCAGCAGACTAGTTCTGACTGCTAGCATTGTCTATGCTATTCCTGAACATAGATAAAATAATGCATAGCTTGTTCAATTCAGTTTAAACAAACATAAAATCATGCAGAAGAAACAACATACAGAGTTGGCACACGTTTCACACGTTGGGATCGTATAGTTTTTTTCCATTGAATTCACAACAAGCATTGATTCATTAACAGTATAAACAACGTACCTGCATTCACAAATAAAACAAAGAATCCACTGAGATTAGACGATGACGACTGCATACCCAAATCTACAGTATAAACGTAAAAAGGAAATCAAGAAATTGCAAGTGTTTTCTTCATAAAGCTAGCGAACATAACGTGGCTGCCGCAAAAAAAAGACGAGTCCACAATAGCTCGATTAGATACCATCTTAGACAACACTCTAGCATTACTTGCAGAAATTATCTATTAATACAACTTATGGATATACGTATTTGAACCAGTGTGGAAGACAAACATGTTATTTTATATTAAAACACAAAATTATTCACGGGGCACTCTCTAATCACAGCTTACCTCCAGCAGACTAGTTCTGACTGAGTAATGGAAGCATAAATGCTCAAAAATATTGAAATGCAAAGTAGAAATGAAAATACAATTGCAGTCGAATGTCTCATGTTTTAAACTCATGTGAATGGGTACGACATATGAAAACATTTTAAACATATAAAAACCAATGTATATAAAAATAAAGATTACAATAACAATGTAATATCATAATTTTGAAAGAATTCACTTTATGTAGGTGAGGTTATTTTCAACTCTGTTACATAGAGCTACCCAAGTTCTAAGCTATTCCGTCGCCACATTTATTATATTGCTATAATAGCTTCGTTGGTAACAGTCAATACTTTTGCCTGCATCAAATCGCGCATTCGCATTTAGTGCGCATCTACCATAGGCTTAACATGAGTTCTAAGCGTCTTTGTATGCTCATATCTGACTTCACTAGACTATGAATGCATTTATTTATGTTGTAAGACATGTAAAATAAATGAGTGACACCGGCACTACGCACAAATTAATTTAAACTTACACTGCACTTCCCTAATAACTTCTGACTAGTTCTCTCGCGTTCTCTGATGCGAGAATGCATAAAAAAAACCTGGGAAAAACACTGTTCAGTCCACCAAGTCATAAGCTATTGGCGCTGCGCAGCACCAGTTGTGATATTTATCCTACTGAGTGTAATCGTAGGTAATGTCATGTATGAAAACTAGTATTGTTAGGCAATACTATAAGTGTCAAGTCCAGGGGAGCTGAGGTGTGGTGAAGACATCATCAATACGCAAGTAGACTATGCGGTTTCGCCGTCCAAACGAACTTACAAGGGCTACAGTTTCAGATTTTTCCACCCTGGGACCAGGTTTCAAAAAAGTGTCGTTTTGGGCAGTGCGTTTAACCCGACGATCAGCCAAGACGAAGCAAAACCGGTGCGTTTAACCCAAAAAGCGTCTCTGTGCGTGTGGACGGGGCCTAAGTGTGTGTGTGCAGTGGGACGGCTCTAAGTGTGTGTGTGTGCGAAAGGGGACAGCCCTAAGTGTGTGAGTGTGCGCGCGTACGGGGACAGCCCTAAGCCCTCACAAAGTTTGCAGGAACGCGCATCAAAATGTGAGGAGAGAGATTGAGATTCAGCCACTGACCACAAACAAATGATTTTCCTTCTGACCTCAATCTCCACTGGACAGGGTCAGTGCTGCCGTAGGGTTCCATATGAAGCCCCAGATGGGCTGTTCCAACCCTGAGTGGTCAAAGAGAGAGGTTTGAAATTGGCTCTAGCAATGCTACAGTGGGCATCGCTTTCAAATGACCACTTCAGTCGCACATTACGAGGCGTGAAGCTGCGTGAAGCTTTAGTACCACTTTCAGCCACTGTGTGTCGCTCCCCAGATAGCAAACATACACTGGGCCGGAACTGGGCCACACCTGGTAGTCTGTGTTACTGACGTGTTCCAGATCTGTTTATCATATGCAATACGGGTCCGCTTATTGTGTGTGGTATGGACCCGTTTATCAGACATCAGCCGGCTTTATTTGACATGTGGAATGTGATTGGTAATTAGGGCTAATTATCCTGAAAAATCTGTTTGCTACACATTTGCTAACAGGTTCGTTATAGGTTCACCCAGGCTAAAGTTTGTAACGTTTTCCCAACAGCTCAACTGATAAACATAAGCTAGGCTACAAAAACAAGGGGGGTAAAAAAACTTTACACATAAGTGTCTTATTATTTTTTTTATTCAACAACCTGCCTGTAGAAGTGCCATCCCAGACAAAGTTTAAGTCGTGTTAATTCCACTGTTCCCATCGATATTCAGGCTGTCTTCCTCAGTCATCTCCATGGTCAATCTGAAACAACACAAAATAAACATGAGCCATTTATTCCTTTTTGCAAAATAGCCTAAGTCACAATTACACTCGTTTTTATCATCAGTGATCCTATTAGCGTTATCACTGCCAAAAAAATAGTTATTGTGATGGCTGTTTTGTTTAAGTTAAGCTAGTTGTTGTTGCTGGAAAATAATAGTAAAGTTATCAATCGCCGGTTGCTTGTTGTTGTCTCTGAATAAACCAACAGAGATAAAAAAGCAGATACTACCTTGAAAAGTTGGGCTGTCCTAGTCAACCCCAGGCTGGCAAATCATGTCAAAAGATTGATAGTGAGCAAACCAAAGATCCTTGATTAACATTACTGCTTGGACTTCTGCATGCGTGGCAAGAATATGGGGTTGTTTCATAGCACTGTTAGATCTGACACAAACAACAATTGACTACTTTTACCACTGCTAGGTAATAATAAAAATAATGAAACGAACATATGATCAATATTGAGCCAACTATATCTTCTTTTCCAGCCTTACTGTAGAAATGAAGTGGCCATGGGAACATAGTGCACCCCCATGGTTTCTAAATTTGTGCCATTCCAAAAAAATCTTTCTTTATCAGCCAGTTGACAATGAAGTAGGGAAAGGTCAATTTAACAGAATCAGCACCTTAATTAATATCATTACCACCTGGGTCTGCTGTGAAAAACTGGTCCTTCGGCTCATATCCGTATCACAGGTTTGGGCCAAATCAGTGTTTTGTATTTTAAACGCATCTCCTGACTTCCAGTTGAGTTGCGGAAATTGGACCTGGGACAAATCTGTAAACCGGTGATAAAACAGCATTGCTAGCAGAGCTGAAACCTGTATCAGGAGTAGACCTGGCCCACAGTCAGATATCGTATGTTCGCTACAGGCGGATCTAAAGGCTTTTATGCGGATCTGGCCCAAAGGAAATTGCTATCTGGGTCTGCCACTGTACATCGCTCTGCCTGCCCTGCATCGCCCCTACTGAAAAAGCAGGAGACTTGCCGAGAGTAATCCCAGCCTATGAATTCAATAACAAAATAAATCATGCATAATTAAACATTACCTCGATTTAGGCTACTTGGGTATGTCTTAAGGCTTGACTACACGGTGGTAACGAAAATCGAAATCGAAATTTGCTGTCTACATTATTGTCAGTGTTGGGGGTAACGCAGCTACGCAAATCAAAACAGTGTCTTGTGTGATAATAGAGCCAGTAGAGAAATAACTTCAGAATTAATCTGTAGCCTTGGGTAGGCTTCTGAAAACAATCTTGTTGCCGATTTAATACTATCTGGCGACGTTTTTAACAGGCTACGCAATAGAGGCTTAGACAACTATGACCCACGTTTTGGTTTCGTAAATTAATTTGTCCTACTTCTTGACTGCAATGTAGTCAATTGACTGCTTGACATGTCATTTTTATTTTGTACAATATACAAATACATCTGCTTTATGCCACAGAATTACTTTCATATTTGGCTGACTTCTGCAGACGCGCAAAAAAACACTGCCAGGCCATCCTTAAAAAAAAAATAGTTTGCCGTAACCCGACCGACCCTGTCAATTTAGAACCGACCCAAATATTTATTTTTTATTGCTTATTATTATTTAGTATGGCTCTCCGTTTGGGACATCGAAAACTTATATTCTTAATAGGGTAGACTACCATCGGAGATGCTGACTTGCAAAGGCCTCGGGATAACACGTTATCTCCACTATCATCAGTCAATGCCTCCTTGATCAAAGTGGGGAATGAAAGAAAAAGTTTGAGAACCACTGGCTTAACAAGTTACCTGCAGTCCAGAACACACAGAATATTGCAACAGAAAGTTGCCTTTATAATCAACTACTATTTGTTCCATCAGCATTCAAACAAAGCCTTTATAAAAGTGAAAAAAATATATATTCCATAAGAAGTAAAATAAAATACTGTTACTGTAGTAACTGTATCCCAAGCTTCAGCTCCCCACGTCTGTGACAGGTAGACGTGACACCGCTTAAATTTTAATGCTTGTTTATACCCCACACTGAACGCTGTGAAGACCGCTTAGGCCCATCACTGTGGGGTCGCGGTAGCCTAGCCTACTCTCTGGGATTTAAGTGAAGCAATATAACCATTCAAATGTTTCAAAATGAGTAATTTCGGCCTTGTCTGAACTGGCCATTGTAGGCTACTTAAAAAATAAACAAGTAGGCATAGTCCCTATCCAATGATATCGGCAAATGTTTGTTTTCCAAAGTAAGAATTTCACTTCACCATGCACCTTCGACAATGAATAGCTCATTACACTTATGTTACTGTTGAACGAGGCCTAACTGGTATCATTAAAAACATTATTCGGGTTCCTAAACACTGGCATTTTATGGCATTGTGTCATGTAAGGTCGTTGCAAAATCTAGAGAAATGTGTGAGGTGGTCAGTGGGGGACAATTGAGACACACATTGGATTGTGTTATTACTTGCATTCCACACTATCCACAGCTGTGGTATCGGGGGCAGGAGGATTACTGTTAGCGCAGGCTTTATATAAAATTCTTCAACAGAAGGCCTGCCTCGAATGCAGGCTTGCCCAAAATAAAGGCCTGTGGTTTGCGCAGCCTACAGTAAGTAGGTTAAATAACAGACCCGCCACAATGTGCGGTATGATGATTTTTTACGAGCAAGATGTTTTTGGTGCTCTGCATGTTCTTAAATAACAATGATCATCAGTAGCCTAATATTCGACCATTATTTTGTGTAAATGGGCTATGCATTGGGTTAGACACCAGGGGCCATATTCACAAAGCCTTTTATCTTACCACTAGGAGTAGGCTACTCCTAAATAGCAATAAAAGATTTTAGCTATAGGAGTTTCTCTTATTAAGTTATTCACAAAGCCTTTCAGACCTAGGCTACTCTTAGTAAGGGAAAATGACAACTCCTGAACAGATTCTGGAGCTGAGCGCTCTAGAATCTTTGACCAACAAGAGTGAGTCTTCGTTGCTATGGATGACGTTATTACTCATGCACAAGCTTGACTGAAGTGACCACCTTGATTGGCTGATGATTGTAACGCGGGAATGATTCCAAACACCTCCCTTACGATGAGTGGCAGGTGACAGGTCTGAGAATGCGTGCGCTACACAAGGACAGAAGATGATGAATAACTGAATAAAAAGGCCTAGCCTAAATGAATCAAGAGTTAGGCAAAACAAATAGTCTAGTAGCCTAATGAAACATACGGATTGATGTAGTATCTTTGTAACATTATTAAATTAATATGTTACTATGCCTATGCCTACGTTTGTAAAAGAGAACATTTCAATTTGATTCACAATAATGTTACATTTAATTTACATGTTGACAATGAAGTTTTGGTTGTTGTTGGTGGCGTTATTGCATGTTAGTTATGCCTACAATGCAAAATTGCTTCCTCACGACTGGATGCTCCTGTAGCCGCATAGGATTTCAAAACAGGCGAAATGCCACAAAACCGGTTTGTGAATAGGTCTGTGAGTTAGGAGTCCTCTCGACTTCTTTTAAGCTGTCACAGCTGGTGGGATGGTGTGATTTGTTGGGGGCAGGGCCGGATTAACTGGGCACAAATGTCTGATGGCCCCCCCTGCCCCCCAGTCAACGTGAATCGAGTGGTCAGTTAATAGACTATGCCGAAATAGTTTTCAACATTTCGAATATTAGTGTCGGGTGAATTAGGAAATGTTCTCAAAGTACCCTTATGGCTGAAAGCTGCTTGGGATCCCCCCTGTTAAGCAATATAACCATACAAATGCGCGCACTCATTGTTTCAAAAGGAGTAAATTCGGCTTTGTCAGAACTGAGCTGTAGACGACACGGCACGGCATGCCCAATTGAAAATAAATTAACGCAACGCAACACAGACCCCGCTTCTCTCGTGTCAGTCACTGACTTTAACGAAACACAGAACCCGCTTCTCTCACGGCAGTCACTGACAGTAGCCTAGAATAAATGCATGGGGAAAAACACTTCCCCATGACAAAGACATCGTAAAACACTGAAAGTTAATATTTTGTCACTATAACATACATCTGTCCTTTGTCAAATGTGTTATGTTCCAAGTAGCCTAGTGCGTAATTCTGCTTCATAAAGTTGAACAAATACATTTGCTTATTTGACAGAAAAATATAAATCGCCAGTTAGGGTCTACAGTGCAGAGTTGGTAAGCAGTGTTGGGCAAGTTACTAATACATACTCGTAATGTACTATGCATTACTTATTACGGTCATTTCAAAGTAAGTTGTTACATTATAACATTACTGTCTCTGAATTGTAAGGTATTAAACTACTATTGCATTACTTTTAAGTTACTTTCACCAAAATATCTAGAAATATGGATTTGCCATTCTAAATGCAGTTCATTACGCTCAATGCAGCTCATTGCTCTTCCAATGGATGGAGATGTGGTATAGCATAATGACTGAGCTAGGCTTAAGTCTAACAACAGTAGAATGCAATAGGCGCAGTGCTCATAATGTAATACAAGAAACAATCATAGTCAGAATTTTATTAAAAACCGACAAAAGGTCAAAGTCTGGTAAATTGTGATATAAATACTGTAACCTAGGCCTGCTCATTCAAATCAATAGAGAGCCTACTATATTGTAAATCAAAGCTTAATAAAGACATGTCAAGACGGCATTTCGGTGCCCTAAGTGAGTGGCTTTGAGTGAGTGACATTTAAATGATAACTCAAACACCTAAAGTAAAATAAAAGGCCTATTATTTACAGACCATTAGTGTGTGTTTTTAAACATTAATTTCTGAAGAAATGCTGTTTTCTTATAAATGGTGCACTGTCACTTTAAGAGCATTGATCTTTACGTTCTCATTATGCCCTTTTGCCAGCTCTTGTTTACAAGCTTTGTTTGTTGAGTTACATTGATAGCACAATATTAACAATAATATGCAATGTTAAGTTGTTTTAAGCAGCCTTCATTGCTTTGGAAAGTATGCAATGACATGTTGCTTCACATTTCGTTTTGCAAATAAAAGTGAGTTATTAGTCTGGTAGCCTAACCACCTAGCTATCTGAATGGATTTTTTTTGTCGACTCGGCATATCATGTGCTTCATGTAAATGCTTGGAAAACGAATTATTGAAGACCCACCAATTCCATTCTACTAGTACTACGTGGTGGAGATTGAGAGAACCCAAAAAGTATCAAACTTGCATGTACCATGGTGTTAGTGCATTCTGACATTGTAAACGTTATTGATGAAGAGTGAAACGCAGTTTGCAGTAAAGCTGCTATTCATTGGCTACATGTGGGTGCCCCCTCTGTCCTTTGCAGTAAAGCTGCTATTCATTGGCTACATGTGGGTGCCCCCTCTGTCCTTTGCCCTACGCAAAGTGCGTGATGCGCGTGGGAGCGGTGGCACTGCCAGGCTACACGAGCTTTTTCTGCATTTCTATCCCTTTATTCTCTTTCATTCAAGTTTACAGCTCAAAGCTGACATGCACTAAAAGAGCATAGTTTGTGTTTTATCAAGAATCAAAATGATTAGCGTGGCGCCACTTTAGATGTTTCATTAAATGACTTGTGTTATTTCACGAGGCATAGTGAGATCTTTCGGTTTCGCACACAAAGTGCACTAACTATTATGTTCTTCATATCCTTGTCTCTGACAAGCTGAAAATAATGAGCGTAGGCTTATGTCCATCCGGCAAATAGAGTCCGACTTTGAGTCTGCTGCAGCCAAAGTCATCTTCAACCAGTATCAGGAGATAACATTCTACTATTTTGCTCGGATTTTTTCTCCTCTGTTGTTCTCGCGGTGGTGTTTGCGAATATGTATCAAAACAAAACACCGCTTAATTTTGGGTTAAAATGCATTGTAACACACGTTACTGAAGTTTGTACCGAGTAAAATATTACCCAATTGTTTTTTGTAATGCCTTACATTACCGCGTTACCTCAACAATATATTACAGTAATTACATTACTTTTGTAACACATTACTCCCAACACTGTTGGTAAGTTATGGTAGGCCAACTTGGAGTGAACATACAAACAGGGGAAATTCTTTCTCTAGTAGCTGAGTAGCCTCAGGTGCGCACATAGACATAAGGCCGAACATGCAAGCGCCAATGAATCGTGCTCTCACGACAATCACGCCGTTAAACTTAAATAGGTTGACATCACTCTAAGTTCGCCTTCAAGCAAGGAAAACGATGATTTGAAGACATCTGTTTCGTTGGAAGGGCAAGGGGTAGCAACAGGGCAACATAGAGACAGGCCCGATGGCAGGGCTGTTATGAGAGTATTAAAATATGGGATATTCTACGGGAAAACATTAAAATGGCAAGACAGCGGGGTAAAGTTAAAATACGTTATAAACACGGAAAAAGTTAGCATGCATTGTTTCGGTCCCCGTGCACAGTGATTATTTGTCATATTATTAATCACATATGATTATTTGTGAAATTGTGCAAACAGGCGCAACACATTTGAAAAGGAAGGACTGGTAGCATGCTAGCTCACTGAAAGATTGATTTAAGAACGTTATCACAGTGTGTGGCTGTGGCGCAAAGCAGCGCGGGCAGAAGACAGCAACAATTGGCAGAGGAGGGTCATGTCTTTTTTAACAATTCTGTCGGAGAGTCATTGTACAATTTCTAGCAGGCAAGGGAGGGTCATGCAACTTTTGACTGAAGCACTCAAAATTCCTCCGGTGGCCCCTTCAATAAATAACGAACAGTCCCTAGATTGCTGCTGGGCTATATGTCTTGGTTCATGTCTGTTAACAACTCATTGCCGTCAAACGCGTAGCCTATCTCGCGGTTGCATCCATTAAACAAACATGCAATGTGAACGTCTAAATGCTCTACTGAATAAGCACGAAGTCAAACCTTTAAATGAAAAACACTCTTTAATAATCAAAAAAATAAACCGCTAATAAAGTAAATTTGTGACCATCAGAAGGCATTTGGCTGAGCAACGGAGGTTAATATGCTCTATATTTTGTCCAAATGATGTCTATCATCGTTGCACTCGGAGAAAACCAGAATGTTTAATTTGTCCCATGCTTTTCTACGGGCTGCAAACGGGATTCACTCGTACTTAACCAAATATTTCTTTATTAGGGCAGGGCAGGCATATTTCTGGCTATTAAATGATTTCTAAACCAGTTTGCTAAAGTCTGTAGTGAAGTCTGTGTAGGGTTTTCCAGGCTCCATTTCTTTTTACGAGACACCTTGCTCACTTGAGCCATCTACCGGTTGTTTTGGTTGTTACAGTGTCTCACTGTGAAAATACAAATTAAAGTCGCGTGATCCCACGCGCGGACTGCGAGTAAAGCTGGCCAAGTCGAAGCACTGCCCACTGTAGGTGAAGGAGGAGCAACGGCTGCAGGGTTTAGCAAAACTGAACATCGTGGAGTCTAGGCTTCTAGGCTTATATTAATTCAAAGCAAATAAACAAAAAAACAAAGAGAGCAATTATACTCTTTTCATTAACCTGATCAGGACCACCGTACACGGCACAGTTCCTCCCAATAGGAGCGCTACAACCTCCACTCATAAACTTCGTTAACATTTTTAAGCATGAAATCTTCAAAATATAAGGTCATTCGACACAACGGTTGAAACCTTGGCCTCTCGATTCGATTAAGCCTACACTCAAAGCATAAGATGATTTATAGCAGTTATACAACTGCAATAAAGTTGCTATTACACCGAAAATAACAGCGCCGTCTATTGCAAGAATCGAGTGTGCCTACTTACCTCCGCATTCTTCTCTTTATCCACATCAGTCACATTGTCTAACCAATTTTTTTTCGCCAAGAGTCCAAGGAAATGGAATATCCACGTCATTTTATCCAAAACTAGCTGTTTGCCTCACAATTTTGAAGTTTCTAGACAGAATTACTACAGAAACAGCAAACAATATTTCACTTCCGGGTGTTTTCTCCACCTCTGACTCCTATGACAGACTTCTGACGCTGAAAGCACGTGTCTATGTTGTTCTCCGAAGGAAACCCAATGATGTCTCTGCATACCATTTTGACCACCTTCGCTTTGATTGACAGTTGCTTGAGCCAGTTGCAATTCCATGTTACAAGACCCCGCTACCGTTTTAGCCAATAGGGAGACGATTCAAACGACAAATGACATGATGCCATCATGTTAGGTTGTGCCTGTGCTCCATGTGTGCACCCTACCATGCGCACCCAGAAAAGTTTTGATGCACACTCGTTAGCTACAGAGAGCGAGCTTTGAATTGCAAGTTTGGAGAGTTATTTAGCGTTTGTCAACTTTTATGAAGTTTTTTATAGGGATGGGCAAAGCAAGGCTTTTATGAAACACTGAAACGTTCGAAGCAATTGTGCCGAATTGTTCCGAAGCTTCGAAACAATTCCAACACCTCAGAGCTGTTTAGGGTGAAACAAATCTGTCAAATGCTTCGTATTGGAGATGTAGTCTTTAAAGTTTGTGGCTTGCTGTGTTACCTGTTGGTGGCAGCAATAAGATTCTCTCACAATAAAGAGAATCTTATTGCTGCCACTAGTGTTCTCTAAATCACTTTCTTCTTATAAAAACTCTCGATTTTTGACCATTCTGAGAGTTTAGTTGAAACTGTGTGGTTCATGATGAATCAAAAAAACTTATTAACAATCTGAAACAATACCTTACAAATCAAACGGGGATCGAACCACATTTGAGCAGCCTGGGCTACCGTGCAAAAAACACCCTCACTAACCACTACACCGGCATGGTTATTGCTTAAGAAAAGTCTACACTGTTAATTGAACGCTGGCACGCCTTTGCTGCCGACACGGTGAAATGCACGAAGGTTCACTTAACTTTGGTCACATGACATGGGGATTTTGAACGATGTTTCGAAGCAGTGTTCACATGACATGGCTGTTTTGAACCACGTTTCGAAGCAGTGTTTTGAAACACTTGTGCTTCGAAGCCTCGACACTGATTCGAGACATCGGTTTTGAAAGTCACACCACTAGTTTTTTATGAACTTTTATGAAGTTTTGTGGACATGTGTGGGGGAAATTACCGGTTTACAGTGGAGGAGGCAGCTGTTTTATTGCACAAACTATCAGATGAAGAGGAGTCGTCCTCTTCCTCGTCCTCTTCAGGGTCCCTTCCGAAAATCCCGAGGGGGATTTTCTCAATGGAAGGGACCCTGATCTTGAACTGTGAGTACATACATAACAGATTGATCATTTTATCAGAAAGTATTTATTACAGACATTATTTGAGTAGTTATGTGTGAAGACAGATGTCGCTCTGAGTTTGTACACAAGGGGGAGCTGCTGCTGAAGCTTGAGTGTAGGCTTGTTTGAGATCGACTGAGTCTGACTTGGTCTGGCTTTCTACGTAAACGTGATCTTCAGAGGCTAGCCGGGAGTAGCTACAACAGAGGGCAGCTCATCCCGGACAGACAGGCTACAGTCTGCCTGATGTGACTCGCGGGAGATATCGCAGAATTTTGTTTGCAATAAATACAGCCGAACTTTTATTCTTACTCATTAAAATAAAATATATTAAAATTCTTATATATAAATTCTTATGATGTAGTTTAAATAAATTCTTATGATGTAGTTTAAATAAACCACTGTTGTCACTGTTGTCAGTTAACAGGCCTGCATTGTAGCACATAAATTCAATATCAAGTGTTTCCCCTATATGTGTGTATCTATTTAGCCAACAGCAGAAAATAACAGAATATCCAAACGTTTTCAGTAGGCTAGCCTACCATTGTTGCAGAAATCACATATAAGAAGGTATCCCTTTCTGTTCATTTTCGCATATTCCAACATAAGGAAGCAGCATGAGACTCCTGTCAAAATCGTCATGAGGAGATTCCTCCCAAATGCCCCTATCACGTCTTTGAACTGACGTCATGAGGGGATGTTTCAGCTCGTGCAGATCGTGGAAGGCAACTGCAAGATCTGTCTGCAGGCTAAGACTCCCGCGATATTTTAAGGTCATGTGACATGGTGTCACAGTGGTAAGTCCCTCCCCGGCTGACAGAAGTCAGACAGGATTTCTAACCAGTAAGCATTGCGTCCATCCCAGTATGCATTGTGTTCAACCCAGCATGCACAGATCTGCCTCAAGTCGAACAAGCCTTGTGTGTGTGTTTGTGTGCGTGCGGGCTTACGTTTGAGCATGCATGTGTAGGGGGAAATTGTACATGTGACTGAATAAATGGCATCTTGAATCTTCTCTGACGGTGGTCAATACAAAAACGTTGTTGGTTGGAAAGGATGCTGTTATGAGTGCATGTGTAGGATGGAGGTGTGTAATCAGGGACTAGGCTTATTTTGGTGGGGGAGAGGATGCTTACCTGTAATGACAGTGGGCTTATTCTGGTGGGGGACGGGATGTTACCGAGTGTGTGCAGAGGGAGGTGGATTGTGTGTGTGAGAGAGAGGGGTTGCGGGGGGAGGGTTGTGTGGAGGGTGAGCTAATCGTTGCATGTCTGTGTTTCAGAGAGCCAGAGAAGTCTGACCCAGATGGGCAACTGGAGGCAAAGAGGCCATCCCACCACAATATCAGTGTAATGTAACTTTGGCTATGTTCCTTTTCCTATAATTGTTTCTCTACCCAGGAACATGGGTGGTGTGGACCTGTCCGATGCCCTGATTGGCTACTACACCATCCTCCAAGAAGTGGTAACCGGTCTGTCCTGTTCCACTTCATAGACATCACATTTCTGTGTGTTTGTGTGTGTTTTTGTATTTTGCACAGTTCAGTTTTGCACTTTTCTATACAATAAAGTTTGCCAGAGCACTTTGTTTGTCCTTTTTCTATCAAAATCTCTTAGGCGGAATAGAAGAAAATATGGGTTTTGTGTGGTTATGCTTATGTAATGCTGTGCCTAAATGACTGACATCAAATCCAAATACCTTGCAAGATACCTGGGAGTGTTAGTATGCAGTCTTGGTAACCAAAGTCCCTTTTGGAGTCTCCAAATGGACCTAAGAAAAACGCACAGACATACCTGTAGAAATTGTTTTATAGAAAATCCATTTATGAGTCTTTTGACTTCAATTTTTTTCTGTAGTAAGCTGAGACATGTGGCTCTGGTCTTGTGATGTCTGTATCTCACTAGATGTGTTTACAGCAGTGCGTCTTAAGCCCTCCTTACACCAACAGACTTTGGAAAGATTTGCAAAGATTTGGAAAAGATTTTTGAAAGACTACAGTCTCAGACCCTCTCACATCTAAAGACAAGTAGTAGAGTTTTAAGTCACAGACTATGATTTTGCAATGACTAGGGATCTTGCAGGGTCACTATTTGCAAGACTGCAACATGATTCCTTTAAATTATTACCCATCATGCAATAGATAAACAGGAACTGAAATTATAGCCTACTAAAGTCAAAGTCGTATTTTCGTGTTTCTGCAACATTGTTTCATGCGTGACATCCTTAACCGATATAGAGTTGTTCTGTCAAGTGGAAGAGCCGACTAAATATGTATAAGAAATTACAAATATTATAAGAATAACAAATAATCATATAGGCTACAGCTGTCGCCTACTTTGCCCCTTCCTGTTTGGTGTTGGAGAGAGGTCACTATTGGTCTTTATAGTTCACGTCACTATTTGCATGAGCCACGACTAGAAAGACTTGCGATAATATCAAACATGTTTGATATTGTCGTAACGGCAAAACTAGAAAAGGACTGTCTCCGACTGACTTAAAACCGCTAAGATTGGCACCTTACACTTAACAATGTAGTTGGACGGATTTGGCCACGATTCCAGTACAACTCCCATGATTTCAGTCCGACTTTGGAAATGTAGTCGCCGACTCTGAAAACAGACCAAAATCGTACAATGTAAGGCCGCCATTAGTCAGTTTACAGATATTTGACTTGGACGGGGGAAAAAAACTCCCTTCTAGCCTCTGTAACTCAGTGTCAGTAAGTCCTAGAATGACCCTGACACTTGTAAAAAAAAACTTTAGTGTGTTACCTTTCCAATGATATCATTATATACTTTGACACTTACATCCCTGAGTGTCAAAGTATATGGATGGGAGCTGTACCACTTTTAATTTGGGTATGCCGTTTAGACCAAAAAACGAGGAATTTCAGCCAACTCATATATTAAACCAGTATTATTAAGATAAATAAATAAATTGAATTTCTTGAATTTCCCCTTGGGGATCAATAAAGTATCTATCTATCTATCTATCTATCTAAAGCTTTAAGTCTCTCCCTTGCCATGCCCTTTGTTTCCAGAATTTCATGAATTGAGGTCTCCCCTTCTATTTCCTGCCAGATTATTCTATTATCATTATACTTCTCACAAGTAAAAAGTACATGATCAACATGTTCTCTGTCTTGGCACACCATGCATAAACCATGACCCTTTCCTACTATATGTAAAGTAGAGTTCAGTGAGGATGTATGTGCAGTGAGTATGTGAGGATGTATGTGTGTGTGTGTGTGTGTGCATATGTATAAGGCTGGCTTGCTGTTGGGCCAGGAGGAGAGAAGCTGGAACATAGAGAGGGAGGGTTTCAGAGGAGAGGAGTTGTAATTATTCTATTAAAGATAAGTATAATAATAGGAATAACCATAGACTGTATATATAGAACTGGACAGTGTGGTTGCATTCAGCAGTGTTCTATGGAATTGAAGCCGCCGAGGCGACGCCATCTTGGAAAATTTGCAACCAATTTGAAGTGCGGCTGCGCAGCAGAAGTTGAAGCATGCGCAGTGAAGAGGAGTCGCGGTCAGGCACGCCCACTCAGTGAGTTAAACACGCCCCTTCTCCTTTCCACAACGCAGGTCGACTCGGCGCCGAAGGCTAGCTGGCTGGGTGAATTTTGCGGCTGTGAGTTAAACAGTACAAACAACAATCGGTTTGTTCTTGTCTGGTAAGTGTTGCGTATCAACTGAAAAGTTTTTTTTGTCTATTGTTGTTCTTAAATACGTCTAAGAGAGCTTATTATGTTGATTATAGACTGTGACAATTTAGTATGGTGAATACTAATGAGCTAACAACAGCAATACGGACAGCGAATTACATGCTAACGTTAGCAGCTACATTAACGTTACCGTCAACGGGAGGCTAAGTTAGTCGTTGAAGTGAAGATTAGCACACAGCTCCCGTAACAGTCGATGCATGATATACTTGGTTTTATTAGTTGTTGCTGTTTTCAAATATCTCAATCTGAATGTATGCCATCTCAACATGGAATAACCATTGACTGTACATGGGGATTAATAACACTAGACAGTCAGTACAGTATATGATGTGATAAAGCAACGCAAGTTAACGTTAACGTAATGTGAAGCATGGACCTCATCAACCCGTCATGTTAATGTAACTACTAGAACTAGCCAGTTTGCCAGCGTTGCATTTTTTCTAACGTTAACGACAGACACCTCTGTTAGAGCTACTTCTGTGATGGTAGGTCGGTAGCATAGACTGTAAAAAATAGGTCGGTAGTTGTAGACCGCATAAGTGAATGATCGATAAATGAAACGCCTGCATTAAACACTACGCCAAGAACCAGTCACTTCCCAGGGATATCGGTGAACATTTGAGAAAGACCTTAGTTTGTCATCTAACGTCCATGATCAGTCATACTGATAACGTTATTTTTCAAGCTGACGCAAGTTAATAACATTCCCACCGCATAGTTAAATGTGTAGTTAACATTAGGTAGGCTGTGAAGTTTATTGCACACATATATTTAATTAATTGGTATTACTAGTGGTGTTGAGTGCCTGATTAGATGCTTTGTAATGTTGTAAAATTGTCTGACTAACTTTATTGTAACTTTCCTTTTTGCAGGTAAGATGGCTGAATGTACTGGAGGTGGCGGCAAGGTGGTCTCCATGGTCTACATTAGTCTGCAAGCAAGGGAATGCCTACGTGAAGTGGTTTGGCTGGGGTGGTCTGAGGTGGCATGTCCTCCTTTCTCCAAGTCCCCTGACATACATCTCCCTGACATCACCCACCGTCACTGGATCAACCTGAAGCCCCTCATACATGGGACATGGCACAGCACCACTACGTTCTGAAAACACATGACTTTCAATAACTTGCGTGGCACCAAGAAAGGTCTGCCGCTGCTCTGAACCTTCTGTTAATGTGACATCATTCATACTTGAGGCTGTACACATCCCTTTGTTTCTATTTTCTTTATTGATGTCACCCAAACTTCAACTTTCTGTATGCCCTGAACTCACACAAATTGTAAATTGCAATGTGGCGCTTTAACCAGTGGTGTAGTCTAGTTAGTTAGTTGCAGTGGTGGGTATACTGTGAGCAACCCCAAATGTTATTGAATACGTATCCTTGCCTATTTTAAATGGGTATACTGAGATGATGCGTTTTAAATGGGTTTACTGTGTAGTCCTGTGTATCACGTAGACTATACCATATTAAGGTATTTAAGTATTTATACTTAAATACCATATTGGTATTTAAGTCAGAGGCCATTGGTTAGTATTTAACTGTAGTCTACACAATTATGTAGACGTTACAAGAATATTAATATCAGAATAATTATTGGTTGATACTAAATCAATATTGAATGTTTTTTTTTTATTTCTTTTGTGAGATATATCATTCAGAATGCTGCAACATGACTGGTCTTCAATCAGCCAAAGAGGACACATCGACTGACTGGATCTGCTCCTTGTTATTTTAATTCAATGATCAAGATATACATCCCCAACTGCCCACTGCGGTCTTCTGATGAGCGTCTGTTGTGTCGACCAGTCTTAAACGCTAGGTCAAATTCAAGACTCTTTTCCTCAGTGGTTCCATGTTGGTGGAATGAGTTGCCCAGTGCTCTTCGTTCTTGTGATAGTTTTTGGTCTTTTAAGCACTTATACATTATGGTTTGTATGCAGTAGTACTGTTTTATTTTCATTATAGGCTGTTGATTAATTTGACATTTGTTTATTATTGATATTCTCCTTAATGTAGTCTTACCATGTTATTGTTATTACATTATTGATTGAATGGGCATTATTATTTATTATTGCTTTCCCCCCTCATTTTCATTGTTTATTTCATTAGGCTATTGATTGATCCCTGTTTTAAGTATTATACTGTTTTGTATTTGTTAAGGGTAACCATAACCATCATCATAATGTGGTATTTTCTTATGCACTTGAAACAAAGAATAAAAATGTTTCTTTAAACGTAGTACCACTTTAAACACATCACACACTGAACAGCAAAGTAGCTTCCTGATTATGTGTAAAATGTTTACAGAGTATCTTGATGTAGTAGGTCCATGTTCTCATATTTTTACAGCTGACATGAAGGCTGCAATATTACATTTTTGATTTATAATGGAGCACCCTCTCTGACTAGCAAGCCTGTGGTAGAGGCATACGATTACAGACATATTGAGAGAGCCTATCAATGAGTTGTCACAGTTTTCAATTTATACATATTATTTTTAAATGATGTACGCCTCACGGAGGATTACACATCACTGGCAAGACCTGATCAAATCATACCAATGCAAAATGCTTCTCCAGCAGTGCAATCGCAGGTAACAACGATACCTTAACGCATTTTCAGATACCGCTGTTCTGAGCATACTAAGCATTTGTAACTTTGAATCCCTCCTCGCGTTAAGCTATGGTCCAATAATGTGTTCACTAAAACACAAGTAACGTTATTTGTCGGGCTGATTCATAAATGGGCATACCGAGGTTGTCGACCTAGCAGGCTAGGTGGCGTTTATTGCCATTCGCAAAACTAAGCAAGAGTTAACGTTAATGAAACTTAACATCGCCTTCTCCAGTGACTTAAGTGTATTCAAATGAAGTTGCAACGATGATGGCGGCAATCACTGGTTACGTTAAACCATTTGAAACAAGTAGGACTGTAAATGATGGTGACTATGGCTAACGTCACTTCGGATCAATATAGCAGAGCCCTTTTACTTTACCTATCAACTAGCTAATGCTAGCATGATGTAGCATGCTATGAGCTAATATACGTAGCATCTACGAAAGAACAGCACATATCTTTTTTCACAAAGAATCTGTCACAACTAACAACAATGTCTCTTACAAACAACTACACAATGTATGCCTATCAATTTTGTATTTAGTCAGACTGTGATAAGATATAGCCTAATGATAATAACAGCAACACTTATTTAGGTTAGATTATGTGTCGAAATCAGGTGTCGTTAAAATAAGTGAGTGATGACGTGGTAGTGTCTGCAGCCTAGACGTTAAAACATAATGGACAAAGCGTCGTGTCTGCAGCCAGCCAGCTGTCAATCATAGGTGTAAACACGGCCTTTTTAGATTTGTTAATATAACATTAAAAAAAATAATTTCAGTGACAAAAGAAAAATTGTGTGTATTGAAGCATCTTGAAAACTATTTTTTCGAATAAAAAGTTGTAGATACAAAAATAGTTTTAGGTGAGAAAAGTGACACGGAAAGTTGGCTACTTGGCCATTGAAATACATGGGGATGGGGGCTACACCAGGGGGCTCTGGACTAGCGCTCGCATCACTCTTAACAGACGGCACACTGTCCAGTTCTATATATACAGTCTATGGGAATAACTGATTGCCTGGTTGATTGCCAACCTGGGCACCCATTAATGGCCACAGTTCCACCCAGCCCCTGCAGTTATACTGCGACGAGCTGACAGAGGGGAGGACCTGCGTGCCGCCCATCCCCCCAGGCCCCCAGCATATGCACACATCCCCCACTACCACGACCAACCACACCTCGCCCCCAGACCTTCACCCAACACGCCACTCTTGACCTAAATATGTACAGTATGTGAATGGCTAGGTTGAGGGATCTATCTAGAGTGTAGCATTAAAAGAAGTGGGCATGCATGGTGAATATCTGTCAGGATTTCCCCATGCACACAACACTTACCCTGTGTAAGATGTATGCCTCCTCAATGTGTGCATTAAAATAAGTGAGGCATGCAGATAGACACCTGATGAGGCATCTACCTGCACTCCACTCTTACCCTAGCCTGTTTTGTAGTTTTTGTTTATGTTTGATGTATGTCACCTAACATGTAGTGCAATTAAAAGAGAGTAAAGTGTGCTGTGTGCTTCCAGGACAAGGCGTGTGCATGAGCGTATGAGGAGGGTGCACACCGGGGGCCCAGGGCCAATAGATAACCCACAGGACCCAACCAATGCCAAAACCACACAGCGACCCGCCAGGACCAAGTCTCCCAAGCCATCCAATGGGGCCCCGTCAGAATAACGATGAGAGAGAAAGAGTGAAATTAGTAAAGTTATCAGAGAATGTAAATAAAAGGGGGAGGGAAAGAAGGGGATGCTATTTATATTACTAATAATAATAATAACAACAATAACAATAACAATAATAGTTCCAGCTACCCTCCCCTGCCCAGTGTTCGATGATATGTGTATCTGTTGATGAAGTGTGTTATGATGGTGTGGAGATGGAACTCAGGCAAAGAGGGTCAGGACTGTAAGTAGGTGATAAAGGGGTACCAAGGTGAGGTTGTATCCTGAGTATTGATTAAGTTTGTAGTTGATAGGTTTTTTAATGATATATGGTCTGTTAACAAGTTTTTCCAATGAGTGATGTGAGCTTTGTTCTTAGATTTCCAGTTCATGAGGATTGTTTTCTTGGCGATAGTCAGCGCTACCAGCAGTGTTTTATTGCAGGAGTTGCTTAAATTGACTGTGGATGTATCACCAAGTATGCATAAGGAAGGGGATGCTGGGATGTGACAGCCAAAGATGGAAGAGAGAGATTTTGTGACACTCACCCAGAAGTGGTTGATTGGAGTGCAATGCCAAATAGCATGAATGTATGTATCTGGGTTATTTTGTGTGCAGTGAGTGCAAAGATCCGAGCCAAACCCCATTTTAGCCAATTTATGTGCAGTGAAGTGGAATCTGTGAAGAACCTTGTATTGTATTAGTTGTAGATTACTATTCTTTGTCATGAGGTAGATTATTTTGGGCAGTATTGTCATTTTGATTACTGAGATTTTGCCCATGATGGATAATGGGAGGTTCTTCCAGCGTTGAAGGTCATCATCTATTGAAGTGAGTAGAGGGGAATACTTTAGGCTAAATAAGTCTGACAGCCTGGGGGAGACTTTTATCCCTAAGTAAGTGATATAGTTAGTGCAGAGTGGGATAGGTGAAGAGTTGGCTGTCACATCCCAGCTGTTGGGATGTAATGGGAGAACTGCAGATTTATTCCAATTGATTGAGTATTCAGAAATTTTAGAGAATGTGTCAATGAGTTTGATGGTTTCTTCTACTGATGTTGTGGGGTCTTGAAGAAAGAGAAGAATGTCGTCAGCATAAAGGCTGATTTTGTGATGCTTATATGGAGTCTGGACACCTTTGATGAGGGGGTTCTGACGGATGGCAGCTGCTAGGGGTTCAATGAAGATTGTAAATAGTGAGGGGGAGAGTGGGCACCCCTGTCTAGTTCCCCGGTGAAGAGTGAAACTTTGTGATGTTAGTCCATTGGTGATTACTGTGGCTGAAGGAGAGGTGTATAGAAGTTTAATCCCAGTTAATGAACGACTCCCCGAAGCCAAACCTCCCTAATGTGGAAAACAGGAAATTCCAGTTCACCCTATCAAAAGCTTTTTCTCGTCCCAGAGTTGCTATGATGGTATTATCTTGAAAATTTGTGGAGTGATACATTATATTTAACAGTCTGCGGGTGTTGGTGGATGAAATTCTACCTTTAATGAAGCCTGTTTGGTCTGGGTGGATAATGGATGGGGTGACCTCTGCTAATCTGTGTGCTAGCATTTTTGCGATTATCTTATTGTCCACATTGAGGAGAGAAATTGGTCAGTAGCTGGATGGCAATGTTGGGTCCTTATTGGGCTTGAGGAGCAGTGAAATTGAGGCTGTGGTGGAACTAGTTGGAAGACGTCCTTTCTGTTTTGATTAATTAATCATTCTGATGAAAAGTGGAGCTAAGATGGTCCAAAATTGTTTGTAGAACTCAGCAGGAAAGCCATCCGGACCTGGTGCTTTATTATCGGGCATCTGTTTCAGGGCATCAAACAGTTCTTGTTGAGTTCTAGGTGATTCCAGGTTTTTTATTTCGGTCTCATTGACTTGTGGTAATTTGATGCTGTTTAGGAAAGAGTCTATGAATTCCTGGTTGGGGTTTATTTCTGAAGAATATAGTTTATTGTAAAACTGGTAAAAAACATGATTTATTTCTTCAGGTGAGCTGGTTAGCTTCCCTGCTGAGTTCTTTATGACCGGGATTGTTGATTTTTCTTTGTTACGTTGGATTTGATTTGCTAAGTATTTACCTGATTTATTGCTATGGTGGAAGTTTTCCTGCCTTAGACGGTGAATCATAAATTGAGTGTATTTCATTGAGTTTGAATTTATGTTTTCTTAAGTTTTGCCTGTGTTTCTTCAGTTGGGTTGCTTACATTGGTTTCTTCTAACTGTTTAATTTTATTGTTGAGTTCTACTTCCTGTTCTTTTTCCTTCTTTTTTTTGTATACTGAATATGAGATGATTCTTCCTCTGAGTACTGCTTTTCCTGTTTCCCACAGAAGGGAAGGAGATGATTCAGGGGACCTCCCATTCCCTTTGACATTTTTGTACAATTACTGATTTGATTATGAATTTGGCTTCACCCTTTCCCATTGGAACATTCATTCCTATATATTTGTTTTCCAACATCTTTTTTGTACTTGTATCTGCCTCTTGATTACCTTTAACCTCTTCAATCCACCCAAGGGCTGTTATTAACCCAGTCATTTCAAAAGAGTATACAGATAAAAAAAATGATTTAGTCTATACCCCTCTCTTTTGTTAAATTTTGGGATATATATCTCAATACCACAATGCCCATTCTGTGGATATTTTGATACATCAGTATATATTGTAACATATCCATAGAAGGAAGTTTTTACATATCGCTGGCAATATGCTGCAAAACGTTGCTCATTTGGATACTCTTTCTTTCCTTTCAGTAATTCAATGTTAACCTCTGGTGATGGGAGAATCCATGGGGGAACCGCACTTAGAACCAGTGAAGGACTAAATTTAAATTCTTTAATTCCATATTCCATTATGTTCTGCTGTACTGTTAATGTTCCAGCCAAACCCTTTTATTTCTGTTTGATATTCCCAGCAATCATTAAGAACTGAAAATGCTGGATTATTAACACTTCCCATCAGCCTAACCCAGTATGTTAGAGACAACTTAATATATCTTAGACTGAGTGGAGATTCAGTATGTTAGAGACAACTTAATATACCTTAGACTGAGTGGAGATTCAGTATGTTAGAGACAACTTAATATACCTTAGACTGAGTGGAGATTCAGTATGTTAGAGACAACTTAATATATCTTAGACTGAGTGGAGATTCAGTATGTTAGAGACAACTTAATATACCTTAGACTGAGTGGAGATTCAGTATGTTAGAGACAACTTAATATATCTTAGATTGAGTGGAGATTCTTCGGATCCCAGTATGTTAGAGACAACTTAATATATCTTAGACTGAGTGGAGATTCTTCGGATCCCAGTATGTTAGAGACAACTTAATATACCTTAGACTGAGTGGAGATTCAGTATGTTAGAGACAACTTAATATATCTTAGATTGAGTGGAGATTCTTCGGATCCCAGTATGTTAGAGACAACTTAATATATCTAACTTAATAAATCGAACCCTCTCAAGTTTCCTTCGAGAAGTTTTACATTCTAAAGCTATAAACTACACATCCATAGTCTATAGAAGATCTTATTAAAGCTGTATAAATGTACATCAAAGACTTTTTATCTGTCTTTTATTACGTTTTATCTGCTCCCCAACACTGTCCAGTGATCAACCTCATTAGATTTAAAACCATTTTGTGCTCTATATGATGCTTCCATGTAAGCCTGTCATCCAACCACATCCCCAAATATTTACATTTCTCTCTTTCAATTGATTGATTGTATAACAGAACTTTATAACTTCCTGGGATCTTCTTTTTGGTAAAAAAGAAAAAAATCGATCCGCTAGCTGCTAGCATATTAAACAATTTTAGCCTACCTGCTCCCTTGAAGGATACATTATAGTATCGTCTATCCACTCTGGAAACGCCGTCATAATCCAATTATGATAATGTAGCTGTTTTGTTTCTTGTTGTTTTCATTTCTCACGCTATTTTGGTTTCGGAGAACTAGTCCAAATTGTGAAGTTACCAAGATTACTCATTCAGTTAGCACTAGCGACTCCAGGTTAACTCACTGTTAGTTTAGCATCCTAACTCCTCAGGAGAGCCACGCTGCCTGCAGCCACAAGCCACAGGTTTTGAATGAAATGTCATTTACTAGATCACATGGTTTAAGTAAACAACCACGATAGCCAATAAAGTTCAAGGGTTGAAAAACAACCACCCATGTGTCGATTTCATTGGCAGTCACTCGGTTCACGTCAGAAATTTAACCCATGAATAGCGCTCCTCTGCAGGTCCAAAGGCGCACATATCGGTTTTAGGCATGATGACATGTGGATTTACAATTTCTCTTGCCTCCCTTGTCAATAAGGAATATGTAGGCTACTTGATGTTAAAAACACTTTATTAAGCCAATGCGTGCAACCCCACAAACCCACAACCTCATACTGTAACAGAAAGTGTTTCAATATTTTGAGTAGGCCTAAACTGTTCGCCAAAAGGCTGGCCCCAGCTTGATAAAAACAAAAGTAGGTTCTGATTTAGCCTAGTCTACTGTATGACTTCAACGAGGTGATCTTTAGTTTCGTTCTGCTTACAGTATCTCACTTCCACTTGCAACACATTTCAATGCAATCCGCTGCAGCGGACTTAAACTGCCACCTTGTGGCGATAGGTTACATTACATTTCACGCAGCTGCGTGAATCACGGAAAGCGCGAATGAAGTGGCCACTTCTAAATGGGACCCACTGTATGTGGTAACACAGCCAATATATTTTTTCAAATGAGCTTCATAAACATACAATACTGCACTACAAAAACGCAAACATCTGAATTATACTTCTCCCTTCACCCAAATAATGAAGGTGAAAGGAAGTTATTAAGCCTTGGCTGTATTTATTTAGCTGTATTGGCTGTGTTATTTCTTTTTTGTGGGATGTCCAATTTATATGTAGAAATGCACATTTGCAAAGGAGACTTGGAATGTTGTCGTAAAAGTGGCTCTCCTTTTGATTTTGCATTGCCAATGTGGCTCTTGTGAAAAAAATAGTGAGGATCACTGTTCTGAAACTTTAAACAATATTTAGGCCTATACCCATCCAATGATTTTTTGTGCCAACGTTTTAACATGGAATTAGAGCTATACATTTGGCAAGAAAGAAACTGCAACAACAACCCACATGTTTTGTAGGCCTACATGTTTTGTCACTCAAAGTTTTTGGTTTGCAGTAAAAAACTGGTTACCCATATCAGGACCAGTTCTGTCTACAGATGAAATGATCTTTGGTTCCTTAAGGGGAAACCCAGATGAGTTTTTGCTGGTGAATGTATTAATTGTTGTGTTGTTGTACATGATTCAATGTAATACATAAAGAAAGAAAGAAAGAAAGAAAGAAAGAAAGGCATGATGTGTTTCATTTTTCAAACAAAGCACCAAGGTGGCTTTCTGACTGATTACATATACTATACTATCAATATGCACCAAAATGTATGAAGAATGCTTGCAGCTGCTTCTTATTGAATCAATGGCAGAGGTGGGACCAAGTCACTGTTTGGCAAGTCACAAGTAAGTCCCAAGTCTTAGCAGTCAAGTCCAAGTCAAGTCCCAAGTAAATACAGAGAAGGGCAAGTCGAGTCCAAGTCCAAGTCACATCAAAGCCAAGTCGAGTCCAAGTCCAAGTCCCAATCTTTTTCAAGTCCTGAACAAGTCATCAGGTACTCTTCACTTAATAATGCCATTATTAGACTATCGATCATAATTTTAACACATCAATCTAATCTACAGTATTGTTTTTATAAATACAGATTAAAATATGTTCAATGGTTCTGTCTTGAAAGCTTTTACAATATATGCATGCGCATACCTGTGAAATATACGCATGAGCATACCTGACAATGGTAAGCATGATATTAAGTTGGCACAAACAGCTTTCATTCCTTTGGAAATAAAAGCATGTAATGACATGATGCTTGCTAGACATTTTCTGTTTGCAATTAAAAGTGAATTATGAGCCTGCAGCCAGTAGCCACCTAGCTGAGTGGAATGCGTTTCAATCGGCATTTCATGTAAACGAATTATTGAAGACTTCAAGACTCACCAGTTCCATTACACAAAGGCAAAGACAACTCTTCATATTCTTGTCCATTTTCCAAATCACAGTGAGCGCAGCTTTTGTCAAAGTGCCCTGGCTCTCACAGTTTATAACAGTAGCCTAGTGAGAACCAGATAAATCCATAATTTCCTCTAATCTCGTCTTTGTTTCCTTCATGATTTCATTTTATACGTTTCTTATATTTAAAAGGAGATATCAATCATCATCAACAATGTCCTTCCTGCAAGCGCTGAAACGCATTCTCAATTAAATGGAGTAGGCTAGCATAACGTTGAAGTTGGATCTTAATGGAGAGGACCGAAAAGGATCATCTTTATGTAACATGCTGTTGGTTTGACATTGTAAACGTTGTCTAACAAGAATGCAAATCAGTTTGCAGTAAAGCTATAATATTTATTTAATATGGGTCCTTCCTCTGTCTCTTGGTGCCCTACACACAGTGCGTGATGCGTGGTGGTAACAGAAGCACTGACTGATCATCACTGTGCTCTGCCTGTTTGTGTCCACTATGTGTTTTGTTTTTTTCGTCGCGGAAGTAAAAAGCATCTCTGGGGTGACTGGTCCACGATCAGGAAATGTATTTTTTGACTCGAGACATGTCAAGTCATTACAAGTCAAAGAGGCAAAGTCCGAGTTAAGTCTCGAGTGAATAGTATTCAAGTCCAAGTCGAGTCGCAAGTCATGCCTAATTTTATCAAGTCGAGTCTGAAGTCATTAAAATCACGACTCGAGTCTGACTCGAGTCCAAGTCATGTGACTCGAGTCCACATGTCTGGGAAAAGGCATGAGTTCGACTTCCCTCTCTTGTGTTCACTGTCCTGTAGATACTAAATACGGGCTGTTTCTCAAAGTCAACGATCCTCAAGGAATCTTGCTCGGTAGAACTGAGCCCTTTAAATCCTTCAAAGACCTAAGCTAAGCTTCTTAGCTTTTGGAAAACACACAATGGGACAGACTAGCTAGTGTGTAGAAAGCTGCAGGTGTGCGTTTTGAAAATCATGCCTCCTGCCTGCTTTTTTTTTTAAAAACAATGAATGCACCACTGTCATTGTACCACGTCAATAAATTAAATATTTATACATTTTAAATTAAATGTTTATAAACATGTTTGATTTGTTTGCTTAAGTAAACCACAGAGCAGCAATCATTAAGCAAATTTGTAAACAGAAAGTTGCACTAATTAGCTCTTCATCGCTCTCATTTAAGAGGTTTAAATACCTTTCCTAAATGCCTTCTTTACACGATTACGGTGTGAGAGTTCAAAGTTGTCAAATGACCTGAGCCCATACTTCATTTAGGCTATTTTACATAGTGACAATAGAACAACGTTTACATGTAAATACATAGTGAACTGTCTTGTTTAGTACCTGATTTTACATCCCCCATAAAAGTGTGCACAGGATTGTGGGTGTTCTGAGCACGATGAGGATACTCACATGGATCCTTGGTAGACTTTGACGGACGCTTGACATGTTGCCATGGAAACAGTACTTCGGCTTGGTAGACTTTGACAGATGCTTGACATTGGAACAGTATTTCTGCAGAGTTCAATGACGTACAGTAGCGGTGACCGTAGGAAACGATGCCTGTCATTTGAGGGCTTGTTAATGAAATTTAGATGTACCCACCTCAGCCATCAGAGGGCAGTGTGGATGGGGGCAGCATTCTACATGGCTCTCTGCCAGAATAACATTACTGGCCTTAAGTGGGACCACCGTTTGACGTTGTCGGCCCTTTTCCAGATAGGCAGAGACCTGATCTGCTGAGTCATCAGAAAGGGCCGTGCAGTGACAGCTGGTCCTTAAGTATGGAGTGGGATAGCTGTCAAAATATTCGTGTCCATAGATTTGATACACGTGCGTATTTGTCTGTAGTTGTGCATAAAATAAATATTTGTGAATTCTCGAATGAGTCCAGTCGTGCATAAAACATATTGTGTGTATTTTATCCATCAGAATGCGGATGGAAAAAATACGAGAAAAAAAGTAACGAAATCAATCTTTACAGTTAGGCTTTCTTTTGGTATTTAGCACGACTTCGCACAAGTGAGTGACTCAAATGTCAAAATACGTCATCACCGCGATTCACAGGCATTACTTGTTGAGAAAAGAAAACATAGATCGAGATCAAGATCTGCGCATGCGCTGAGGATAACCGGCTGGGCCAGAGCAATATAAAAGCTGGGCCTGTCTTTTTGCGCCAAAAAGCTAGAGGGTCTGTGGAAGAGGCAAGATCGGTGACTGCCTAGGGTGTATGTTGAACCATGGCGGACCAAGGAAACCAGGTAAGCTTTAAACACATAACATTTCTACACTGTTTTGCTCTAACTTAACTTGTTAAACAGTGTGATGCTGATGCTGACACCTAAACGGTACTTTGGGATTAACTGTTACTGTTTTATGAAGCCCTTAAAACACAACAAGGTTGTTTGGTTGTAGCTTCGCGATTAAGGTTGTCGGTAGTCAAATGGACCTTTTATTCATGGTAGAAGTTAAAGACGACGCTTTTTTTTTTTGTTTTGTTTTGCAT